>NC_053395.1:195041402-195343479 GCF_905171765.1 Bufo bufo | reverse complement strand
TGTGCACACTCAGCATCACACTCAGCATCATCATAACAGTGCCATCCACAGATCCCCTCCATAACAGTGCCATCCACAGATCCCCTCCATAAAAGTGCCATTCACAGATCCCCTCCATAACAGTGCCATTCACAGATCCCCTCCATAACAGCGCCATTCACAGACGACCCCCCAGCGCCATAAATATCACTTGTAGACAAATCTGCATGTTGTTTCAAGGCGGCGTCTGGGGAGGGGCCAAGGGCGGGGCCAGGGGTGTGGCTGAAGGAGGGATCAGGGGGTGGAGCTGAAGGGGGCCCCGTCATGTATGCTGTACGGGGCCCCATGATTTCTATCAGCGGCCCTGTATATATATTATATATTTTCTTCTAGTAATTACACATTTATTTTGTGCAATACATTTTATCTATCTATCTATATATATATATATATATATATATATATATAATATTTTTTTTATAGTAATTACACATTTATTTTGTGCCATACATTTTTTACAATTACAAAAAAATATATAAAATATATACGGTAAATCTAATTTAAGCTCTATTTCTGAAAAAGTTTGTGATGGGATTTGAACTCACAGCTTCTGCATCATAGCCCAGAACTTTAACAATACTCTATATAGCTGCATAGCCAGTCACTTAAAAAAAAAAATAATCTGAGACTTCTACTTTATAGGTTTCAGTAGAAGTACAGTACAGTAGAAGTCTCATATATATATATATATTTTTTTCTTTCTTTTAGTAACTGGCTATGCAGCTATTATAGCTGAGTGGTTAAGTGCCTTGCCCCTAATGCAAAAGGTTGTGAATTCGAATCCCGGGAGAAACGTTTCTGAAATACAGGCTGAATTAGATTTAAATACACTGGGGTGTCCCCAAGCACTGACTCCATATATGAACATATCTATATATGGAGTCAGAGCAGGGACTCTTAGGATTCCCTCACTGTGCAGTGATCTTCTGCATAGAAATAGAGGCTAAATTAGATTTAAATACACTGACTCAACCACACGTGGTGTTCGGCCGAACCACGCAATGTGCCGAACATAGCAATGCTCGAGCCGAACTGGTGTTCGGCCGAGCTTGCTCGCTAAACACTAAAAGGCACTCTAAATGTGGCTTTTTTTTTTTTTTTTATTAACAATTTTTATTGTTTTTGTTTATCATAGCAAAATACAGGCTTAAAGACAACTAAATGTGGCTTTTATGGTGTATTGAATACACTGTATTCCCATTCACCCCTTCCACCACTAAAAAGGGTATATGGTTCAATCTCCCTTTTCTTGTCCTCCTTCTCCATCATATCAACATGCTTATTAGGCTGTTCTCGCTCCTAATGTTTCAAAGGGTCACCAGCAGGCCCTCGCCCATAACGTTTTTGAGGGTCACAAGCAGGCCCTCGCCCATAATTTTTATTTTTTTTTGGTTTAAAAAGGCTTTATTGGTAATAAATGTAAATACACTTAAAAAGAATAAGTATAGCAAATATAATCAATAACATAAAATTGTAAGTAAAGTGGGTACATGCAATGAAGTCGGTGTACATTAACACATCTAGATGGGTCTGGAGAGTGAGTCAATATTTACGTCAAGGTTAGGTTTAGAGTATCTTGTGGTCAACCCTTGGTAATTCGGCTTATATATTATGTATATCAGCTATCTAAGTAATGGTAAACTGTATAGATTGACATTCCTATAATTTACCCAATTCCTCCATCTGGTCCTGAAAGTGGGTATTGTGCGAGCTTTAGTTCCAGCAATTTCCTCGAATCTATATATGGCATCTACCCTCTCCCTCCAAAGTTCCTGTGTGGGAAGTTCTGTTTTTAGTCAGAAACGTGGAATGAGAAGGCGAGCCACCATGAGAAGGGTGTAGAACAGGGGGGGGGGGGACATTAGGTGATGTATCTGATGACTGTAAGCTCAATAAGGCCAGATGTGGTGAAGGAGGGCCCATAATGTTTTTGAGGATCACCAGCAGGCCCTTGTTCATAATGTTTTTGAGGTTCACCAGCTGGCCCTCGCCCATAATGTTTTAGATGGTCAGATCAGCAGCAGGCACTCGCCCCTAATGTTTTAGAGGGTCAGCTCAGCAGCAGATCCTCACCCTTAATGTTTTAGATGGTCAGCTCAGCAGCAGACCCTAACCCCTAATGTATTAGATGGTCCAGATCAGCAGCAGGCCCTCGCCACTAATGTTTTAAATGGTCAGATCAGCAGCAGGCACTCACCCCTAATGTTTTAGAGGGTCAGCACAGCAGCAGACCCTCACCCCTAATGTTTTAGAGGGTATCACGCCAGTGACAGGTTTGAGAAGGTCTGAAAGAATATCTGCACATTAGTTATCTGACAGCCTCTTTTAGTTTCACTTTGTCTGTGTGTTGCTGGTATGTCCACACCCCCTGTTCAGGTGTGGATCATGTTACCTTCACCTCTCCCTATTTAGTCTGACTTTACCCATCACTCCTTGCTCTGGATAGCTTCATTTGGTTTTTGGAACAGCTGGAGTGTGGTTCGTGTGAAGTCCTGTTCATCCATCATCCATCAGCCTCAGAAGTTAAGTGTTCCGCTTGTTGTGTTTTGTATTCCCCCCCACCTTTGTTGTTTACTAGGCCTCAGCGAGACGCTGGTTCCTTCACCAGGGAAGGAGCGGGTTGTCTCTGCCCGGTCATTACTATTAAGGCAACTGAGGGCCACCAGGGTTTTCTAGGTTCCTGTGTATGGGCATCTATACCATCGAGAGGTGCCCATACGGATAGGAGTTAGGGCCAGTAGCAGGGTTTTATAGGTGGTGACCCTTTTCCTTCCCTAGCGGTGAGGCCTAGTGTCTTTTTCCTTCCTTCTTGTTGTCCTTTGGTTTTCCCCCCTACAACATCCGTGACAGATGGTCAGCTCAGCAGCAGACCCTCACCCCTAATGTTTTAGATGGTCAGATCAGCAGCAGGCACTCGCCCCTAATGTTTTAGATGGTCAGATCAGCAGGCCCTTGGTCCAATAGTTTTTGAGGGTCACTAGCAGGCCATCAATCATAATTTTTCATAGGTATGTATGATGCCCTCCTTTATGTGTAATAAAGGGTGTATTGGAGTGCCAGTTCCTTGTAATTTTTGGCAGCTCTTTCCCTTAGTGCATAGGCTTTATGAGTGTAGGAGTCCCACTACCTGAACTATTGTACCACAATGTGAATGAGGCCCTCCGTTATGCAATATGCAGGTTGTATCGGAGTGCCTCTTCCTTGTGATTTTTGGCAGCACTTGCACTTTATATACAAGTAAATATACAGGAAAGAATGTTTCCTAACAATTTTTTCTCTAATATCGAAAAAAAGTGGCGTACTACTCGGACAACATCGTTCCCAGCAGCGACATGGGAGTCCAAGATGCATCCAGACATCCTCCCCATGCTGACATCCTCCCCATTCCTGTGAACCAGACACTCTCCCCTCTTCAGAGCAGGGGGTCCCTGGTTTAATGCTCTGGTTCTCCTATTGACATCCATTGTGCTCGGGTGCTCTTTAGAGCACTCGAGAATCCCGAGGTGTTCTACTCGAGCACCTGAGTACTTTGGTTCTCGACCAGCACTAAATGTAGTGACATTTTGCGCATTCATCATCATAGCCTGTATCCGGACATAATAAATGCATCCTGGACATTACATTGCAGGAGTGTAGTATTAGAAAAGGGGTGTGTACATTCAATTTTTACAGATACTTAATAATCTCTAGCAAAAAAAAACAAAAAAACTATTTCCACATTGAACTACTCATTACTCGTCCTGCAGGTTCTCTAGTAAATTTGTTGTATACTCAGGCTCTTGCATAAAAATGTAGACCTCTACAATCCTGTGGATCTGGTAGCATGCAGTTAAGAGCAGTATATACTGTATTGGAATTCACTGCTAGTATAGTTGTTCTAAAGCACAAGAGATTTAATGGACTGGTGCACACAGAGTACCATAGCTATGGGGTTGCAGAAGTTGCAATCTCTCTCTTGCCTGCCTGTGCTTGACTATGCCCAAAAGCTGTTTTGGCCGTTATGGCATTTTGGAGAGAGAGCACCGATTTAGACTGAGCATTGAAGCCCAAAGGCCTAGGATATGCTTCTATGTTCTTCGCTGGTTTCCTTCAAGTACTTCAGTTTTCTCCTAAACCTCAAAAGCATACTGTGATTATCAGTATTGACTTAAGTGTGTGTGTGTGTGTGTGAAATTGGGAATGTAGACTGTAAGTTCCATTGGGGACAGGGACTGATATTAAAAAGAACAATGTGTACCCTGTTAGAGTATATGATGACACCATATAAGCAAAATAAGCAAGGTTAAGCTGTATAGGTCATCAATAGCAGACCGGGGGGGGGGGAGTGGGAGTCTAATTCGGAACCCCCGTGATCAGCTATTTCAGGATGCCATGACATCAGAAACTAACAGGTATGGATGGATACAGAAGGCTCTGCACATTGTATAATTTCAGGTGCCAACTCCAATTCACCTCACCTGAGCTGCAGTGCCTTAGCACATCCACTGCAGTCTGCCTCCAGTTCTGTACCCAATATAGCTACCGGCACTGGGCAGCCTGAAACAGCTGATTAGTGGGGTGCTGGATGTCAATCTCATATTCATGGCCTATCCAAAGGATAAGTTATCAAACTGTAGCCTGGAGAACACTTTTAAGTTAGGTGTTCTTTCTCAGAGATAAAAATTAAGACATCTAGCACCTTTTTTTTTTTAGACAAGTGGTACCATAGTAACAGAGGTGTTTTAAACCATGCATTTCCCTTCCTTCAGAGAAATAAGTTTAAGTAGACTAACATGACCAACGAAACTTCTAAGATCAATATACCGTATTTTTCGCTCCATAATAGACATTTCTTTCCCCAAAAACGGCAGAAAAATGGCAGTGATCTTATGGATCAAAAACTAGTGAATAGTGATGGTCAGTTTGCAGTGTTCGCCAGCGAATACATGCGGGCTAACATCTTTAGTAAGGTAGATTCACCCGTCCGGCAATGCCCTTACCTGTGCCGGGAGCCGGTCTGAAATCAAATGCAGTCACCGGGAGCAGGCAGTTCCGAGAACGGCCGCCGGGGGCCTTCATCGGGCTGTTCTCGGAACTGCCTGCTCCCGGTGACTGCATTTGATTTCAGACCGGCTCCCGGCACAGGCACAGGTAAGGGCTTACCTGTGCATCGCCGGACGGGTGAGTCTACCTTACTAAAGATGGCAGCCCCATTAGGAAGTGCTCACTAGTCCACAGTAGACAACTGGAGAAGTGAATACAGCACTCCTGTTGCTGACTGTACTTACCGCTTCCTGGTCTTTTCTGGGCTCCACGCTGCACTGTCTTGACTGTGTACAGCGCCAGGACGTAGTGCCTGCAGTATGACCTGATGCTGTGTGACTTCAGGTCACAGTGCAGCGCTGGCCTGGAGAAGACCAGAGAGCAGTAAGTGCTGGATCTGCAGAGTGGCAGCACCATGCTGAGCAGGAGATCTAAGTTCTTTTATTTTATTGTCTGATGGGGGTTTGATCTGAGGTCTGATGGGGGTCTGATAGGAGGTCTAATGAGGAATGGGGGTCTAATCTGAGGTCTAATGGGGGTCTAATCTGAGGCCTAATGAGAAATAAGGGTCTGATCTGAGATTTGATGGCGGTATGATGAGGGATGGGGTTCTGATCTGAGGAGGGTCTGATCTTAGGTCTAATGATGAATGAGGGTCTGATTTGAGGTCCAATGAGAAATGGGGGTCTTATTTAAGGTCTGATGAAGGTATGATGAGGAATGGGGGTCTGATCAGAAGTCTGATGAGGATTGAGGGTATGAGCTCAGGTCTGATCAAGATTGGGGGTCTGATTTGCGGTCTGATTAAGTATGAGAGTCTGATCTGAGTTCTGATGAAAAAAAAAATCAGATTTTCTTTCTCTAAAATACTATGGAGCAAAAATATGGTATTACAATTTTACCTTCACAAATAAGCAATTAATTTAAAAAAATTCAGAATACTTTTACACATTATATATTCTTTTTAATTGTGTCATGCCAGCCTAGCTATATGTAACCTCTTGTAGAATGAGAAAAAATGTTTATAAACTACTGGTGGCAAACTACATTATTTTTTATTGTTTCCAATGGATACTGTTGAAATCAGTCTAATATGAATAAAATAGATATTTATCCGTGGAAGCAGGCATTAATGAAAAGAAGTATTCAGCAGGGATGGTTAGTTACAATACTGAGCACTGATTTTATATTTTTATATTACCATTCAGACACCTAAGAAAATGAGATGCGATGAATTACAATTGAAACTGTAGCTATGGGGACAAAAAGCATTTTCAGATCTCCAAGTTAATTGTACAGCAGCTTTCTACACACACATGATCAATCATCTAATGATTCCATCAACATAAAAATCTAAGCAGAAATGTCTCATTTACATTAATAATGTCCACAAATTATATGAATTCATTTTGCAAGTGATGGATAATTTAAGCTTTCATCATCTAAAGCTTGTCTTTTTTTTCCAAGAGAAATGGACTATTTCATTTTTAATGAGTGCAATGATGATACATTTAGTTGCAGCAGATGCAAAATAAAACACAACAATAATGATTTTGAACCGGCAGAACAAGTAAACATACGCTGGAGGGAATTTAAGCAAAAAAAAATGTCCTTTATAAATATAAATGTTCGGGGAAAATGGAAAATCATTCACAATTATTATATATTCCCGTGATTCATCCTCCTAGAGAGGTTGGTAAACTACTGTAGGTATAAATATCCCATATAAAACCAGAAATGATCACAATGTTTTTATTAGAAACTTCTGCTGGCAGTTTTTTTTATTATGGGATTGCTACTATTATGGAGAATATAACAAATCTGGGCTGGTAGTTGTCCCAACACCAAGCTGTTCCACCTACCAACGAGCTTCTCAAAGGGGTTATCCCACAAATTTAATTTTAAAAAAAACTTCTACAGTAATGCACACCATTATTTTAACTATATCAATGAAAAAAACTCTGTCCTCCAGTATAATTTGCACTTTTTTTTCTCTCTTTTAACTCACATTGTCTGTAGGACTTTCTGTGGGAGTCTGCAGCTCTTCACGTAAGACAATCAAGCACCTACATCTCCCAGGATACATTGCAATGAGCTTTCATTAACTCTTTTCTCCTCTGCATAGAGAATAGTCCCTCGCTCCAAAGAGCACTATTGTATGTAATGCTCTTCAATTTTCTTCTGCACTGTCTAAAGCAAGGATGCCCAACCTACTGTCCTTGATGCCATTATATGTGGCCTCCATCCATCTACAGACATCCCAACCTGCAAAAACTTCATTTCAGGGAGGTTTTCTTTTTTTTTTCTTTCACAAACTTTTTATTACATTTTCCAAACATATGCAGAACATAACATATGACAAGGTTATTGTGCTGATGCAGCAGCTGTAACAGTTAAAGGCAAGTATAACATGAACAAAACATATATGGGAACATAGTGAAACATTATATAATGTATGACCAAAAAGAAACAAGAACAGTAACATCTCAAGGTGTAGATTACACCGCACCAGGTCTGGCCATGTGTTATAACAATCTACAAAATCCAGTTACGACACAGGAAGAAATAGCTTTTCAAATTTTTTTGCAAACTTTCATTGTACTGTGTAGTAGCTTGTTTGGCAGATTTCAGCATTTTGCTGGAAGTCTCAACCTCGTAGCAGTCTGTGTCAATAAATTTGTTAATTTTGCAAGACATCAGATTCACAAGAGTTTTGTGAGACAGCTGACTTCTGAATTCCGTCTTAATGTGACGCACAATGCTGAATGTCCTTTCCACATCACAATTAGAATTTGGCAGCACCAAAAGCAACTTCATCAGCTGGCAGAGCTCTTTAAACCTCAACTGCCCTGTGCTCACAGATTTTACTTTGGATAGCTTCCCCCAGAATTCATCTACTGGTAAACTTTTGTAGTTTGGCACCATTCCCTCAAGATTTGTTGAGACATAATCCAGGACTTCCAAGTGGAGCTGTTCTCTGGCATCTGCCTTGATCACATTTGGAAATCTCTCTGCCAAAATCAAAATCTGCTCTGGTTTCACCTCATCTTGGTTTTCCATATTAACCACTGACAGATTCTTCAAGACTTGGTCTCCCATTGGGAACTTCTCCAAGATTTTTTTAATGCTCCTGACATAGAATGCTCCGACATCTTTAAAGAACTGCTTTGTCTTGTAAGGGGGCATCTCTTGTCCTTCCTCACTTAGCAACTGCATCCTGGCCAGGTACCCAACAAATAGCTCTTCATCTGGAAGGTAAATTTCAGTGTTGCTTACATCTATTTCCCAAATGTTGTTTTCTCTCAATACCTTCGACTTAATAAATCTACTTGCCATGTCATGCAGGAGCTCTTGTATGCTCTGATTCAACTTGAAGAGGATAGGTGCCTTATTTTGAAATATCAAATTGAAATTGTCAAAGCACTGTGTGACATTATGTAAAAAGCATGCATATAGTTTCATTTGGGGATCTTTCTTTTCAGAATATTAGATGACTTCAGATTCTCACTTTTTGATTCAAAATATGATAGAAAAACTGGCCATTGGTGGAGCAGATGGTCCAAACCTTTTCCTAAAGAAAGCCAGCGTGTAGGACAATGCTTTTGTACTCTCTGCTGGGCAACATTGCAGAACTCTTGAAACTGTTTTAGGTCTTCTCTTCTCTTAGAACTTTTCTCAAAGTAGTAATAGATGTCAATGAACAGTTCTTCAGGTGACATTGAAAGCTCCTTAGCCGCAGTTTTGGCACAAATGTTGACCAGGTGACTTGGACAGCCAACACTGTAAATATGAGGGGCCTGTGCTTTCACTCTTGACAATACAGAGTTGTTTTTGCCAAACATAACATTGCAGTTATCGCGGCTAAATCCTACACAATTAGACCATTCAAGGCCTTTGTCATGCATGGATGATGCAATGGAGTTGAATATATTTGCAGCTGTGGCATCATTGCACACTGGCATATCTACAAATCCAACTGTTACCTTATCCTGTGTTTCATTGTAGTACCTGACTAAAATGGCACATTCCTTCTCACACATGATATCATTGCTTTGGTCAACCAAAATACTATATGGTCTTTTTTCTATCCTAATGAACTTGTACAGTTCCTCTGAACATTCAGGTTCCAGTGCCATGTTCACGATAGCTGCTGTCTTTGTTGATGAACAGGCATAGTTTTTTGCTATTTCTGAATCAGGAAACATTTTCCTGAATAGATTGCCTGTGTGCTTACACACCTGGAATGGCAGGTTATGCTCAACAACGAAAGATGTAAAGTAGTGACCTTCTCTGTCAGACTTTGGTTTTCTGCTGAAAAGAACTGTGAAATACTTGAGCAGTCTTCCCTGTGCTTAGCCTTCCTAATATGCAGAAGTCCCTAAAAGAAATAAAAGAATAAGGTGTACCCTTTTTATATTGTGTTATGTAATGGACTTTTTGGGGTATTGAAATTCGTCGCAGTTTCATGGACGCACACCATTTTTAACCTGTGCATGTTGGGTATCTATTTACTCATTATAATCTCATCTTTAATATCTTGTAAAAACAATTGGTATTTTATTGTGCGTTGGGCACTACATTTAACAAGTGCATTTTTCACAAACGTTTTGGGTTTGATAATACGCATAAAAAAACACAGAAATATAGTGGCAATACTGGAGGAGCTGCTCAACCCCTAACACTGTAGCGTGTTTTTCATTGGGGGATCAGCCCCACTGCATGTGGACCGCAGCGAACGACTATCCCCAGCAAAAAATGCATACGGTGGAGGATGTCGGCTCGGTCCACATGCACCACAAGGGCATCCTACACGTGGTGCATGAAGGGCTCCGATATTTTACTGACAGGAATATATTGGCGAAAGTCTCAGCTTTTAATATCTGCATTTATGACTAGCCAGTATAGTCAGTGGCATATCCGTTTGGTGCATTTTTTCTGTGATTTATATGATTGTATTTACATCCGCACAATGCTCCGTTTGGTGTAGGATGCCCTTGTGGTGCATGTGGACCGCGCCGACATCCTCCACCGTATGCATTTTTTGCTGGGGATAGTCGTTCGCTGCGGTCCACATGCGGTGGGGCTGCTCCCCAAATGAAAAACACGCTACAGTGTTAGGGGTTGAGCAGCTCCTCCAGTATTGCCACTATATTTCTGTGTTTTTGTCTTGTTTTATATGTAGTGTACAGTATGTGCCTTTTACCTGGCATTCAAACACTCTTTTGCCCCTGGTGACCTCCATCACAGGGTCTGATATGGGTGTGGCTTGCAGTCTGGCTTTGTTCACATTGCACTAGTTGTCCTGCTAGGCGTTTGTGTGGAAGCCTGGCTGTGAGCTGGATTACATCACCTTCAGACCTTGTTCACACCATAGTTAGCGTAGTGGTAGGACCCTTTGCCATGCTGAGTGACCGTAACGTGGTGCATGAAGGGCTCCGATATTTTCCTGACAGGAATATATTGGCGAAAGTCTCAGCTTTTAATATCTGAATTTATGACTAGCCAGTATAGTCAGTGGCATATCCGTTTGGTGCATTTTTTCTGTGATTTATTTGATAATACCGTGCAACATACAAATTTGCAACTGCCACTAGTTTATTCTAAAGGGTCTTGGCTTTCAGAAAATTTACAATGTTTTGGGGTTTGAACAAATTTTCAGGCCTAAAATGGATTATAACATGGGTGCAAAAAAGGAAAAAGAGTCATTGGTAATTAAGGGGTTAACTGTAAAGTGTCACACATATTAAACTCACCTGAACATGTCTCTTACAGTCATTTAACCCACCATGGGAAATTGAAAAATCACTGCTGCAAACAGTGCAGCGAGCTACACTTTCATTATTTTTTACCCCTATTAAACAAGGGTACACTTTAGTGTAGTCAGGGGTGAAGTGCGTTTTGTACTTCTTTTTTTTACTTGCACATTCTGCCATGGTGCTGAGTGATCGTCACACTCTCTCTTTTGGCAAACTTAAGTTGTTTCTGATATGATATATGAGGTAGAAGGTAGGGCAGGCAGGGACTGGCAACGCCTTCCTATCTGCACACTTTGCTCTATGGTGTGGAGGACTGGGCTCATTACCCTGCCACAAATTATCACATTTATGTATATGATTAAAGGGATTCTGTCACCACCTATAAGCCCTGTGAGCTAAACATATGCTCATGTCCAGGGTAGCATTCTGATTTCTAAGGTGGCCTTATAAAAGCTATTTGTGGCTTTATTCTGCGGAAAAACAGGTTTTACTAACCTGTCAATCATTAAGGTGCCCAAGCAGGGGAGGTCTGTGGATGCATGGTGCCCGGCCGCACACATCGCCGTTCGGCCCAGCGCCGCCTTCTACTCCTCAGTGCCGCCTCTCCCTACCCCTCCTCCCGCTTTGAGATCCCGCACGTGCGCACAGACTCAGCCTGATGCGCCGTTGCGGACTGCTGGCATCGGCTTCTTCTTGCACTGTGCGCACGCCCCGAGAAGGGGACACTGCTACAGGTTGCCGGAAAGGTTTACTGCGAGTAAACCTTTCTGAGATATATTGTTTCACATGCGGGCGTCATGGATCCGCTATCTAATAGCGGGAGACTCCCTGAACGTTTCGGAGACTTGAGATCCCTGCATCTAGTCACAGATATGCTTGTCTATTAGTTTTGGGCTGAATACCGCGTGTGCTCGAACGCGATTCTCCCGGCACGTTTGTTTGCTGCTACGCAGCCAATAAGCGTGCAGGTAAGTATTGCCATTCACTGTAATGCCGTAGCCATGTTGGCTGCTGGAATTACAGTGATTGGCTGGCTGGAGAGCGTCATCGGGTGCTATATAGCACCTGATTACACATGTTCGGCTCAGTATTAGTCAGGGAGAGCTGGAGAGCAGAAGGGAGAGATAGTGTAGGGATTAAAAATAGCAATATTTTAGTTTTTATACTTGTTATAGACCCAAAAGTCCTTTTAAGGACTATTGTGTCTGGCAGCAATAAATATTTTTAGCGCAACCTGCGCTAAATAGCTTGCATTTGTTTGGCCACTGCAGACAACGGCATTATCTGCGCTACATCTCCTGTCTACTTTCACACTTGCGTTTGGTGCGGATCCGTCATGGATCTGCACAGATGGATCTGCACCGATAATACAACCGCATGCATCCGTTTAGAAAGGATCCGTTTGTATTATCTTTAACATTGTGCCACTTTTGTACTTTTTCTGTAGACGGTGTCCGCTGTGGACAGGTACATTAACTGCGCTAAATCTCCTGTATAACGTTTGAGTATCCGAAATATCAGTGACATTTAGTCATATTTTTTTGCTGCTGGTGGCAGCGACATTATCTGTGCTACATCTCCTGTGTAACGTGTGCGCAGCCTAAAAATATCTGACATCCAGTGTACTTTTTCTGTAGACGGTGTCCACTGCGGACAGTTAGATTACCTGCGCTACATCTCCTGTATAGCATTTGCATATCCGAAATATCAGTGACATTCAGTCAAATTTTTTTGCTGCTAGTGGCAGCGAAATTACCTGTGCTATTCCTCCTGTATAACGTTTGTGCAACCTAAATATCAGTGACATTAATTCAGTGTCATTTTTTATTAGGCGGTGGTAACAGCGACATTATTTGCACTATACCTTCTGTTTAACGTGCGCGCATCCTAAATATCAGTGACATTCATTCAATGTAAATTTTGATTAGGCGGTGGTGAAAGCGACACTACTTGCGCTATACCTCCTGTTTAACATGTGTGCATCCTAAATATCAGTGACATTCATTCAGTGTTAATTTTGATTAGGCGGTGGTGAAAGCGACATTACTTGCGCTATACCTCCTGTTTAACGTGTGTGCATCCTAAATATCAGTGACATTCATTCAGTGTCATTTTTTATTAGGCGGTGTTGACAGCGACATTACTTGCGCTATACCTTCTGTTTAACGTGTGCGCATCCTAAAAATATGTGTGACATTCTGCGTACTTTATTTGCGCAAACACTTATAAAACCTGCGCTACTGTCCGTGTGACATACCGTATTTTTCGCTCTATAAGACGCACTCCCCCCCCCCCCCAAAAGTGAGGGGAAAATAGCAGTGGGTCTTATGGGGCGAATGCTGCAATTTACAATGATACACGGCCGCTGCGATGCCGCACAGCGTGGTTGGCGGGTGTATCAACTGAGAGGGAGGAGGGGCTGGGGGCCGGCATCTGGATTAGGAATGACAGCGGGGACTGGTGCAAGCCCTGTATTCTATTGCATCGGCCCCGCTCACTGTTGTATAATCTTATCTAACCTGTAGACATTGTTAAGATATAATAATCATGTGTAATCGATCTGTATTACTTACAACATTAAGTTCCACAGCAGAGAGGAGGGAGGAGGCAGGCCGGGAGGGCGGGCAGCGGCGCGTCACTCACTACGTAATGCGCCTGCGCTGCCCACTTTATGAATGAACGTCAATTAATGTTTCACGAGGTGGATGATGATGATGAGACACAGTTGCCAATAAGTCAACCGCAATTAGTGTCTCAAGAGGTTCATGATGAGAATGAGTCACAGTTGGCAATACTTGAGGTTGTTTTTAGGTTAACAAGTCAGGAGGAGGACCATAGTGAGGAAGTGGAAGAAAAGGTGCTGGACAATGAAGTCACTGACCCAACCTGGGAAGGTGGAAAGCCGAGCGAGGACAGCAGTACAAAGGGGGAGGGATCCACAGCACCGCAACAGGCTAGAAGAGGCAGTGGGGTGGCAAAAGGGAGAAGGCGGGCCACACCAAACAAGCCCGCAATTGTTCCCCAGAGCACCCCCTTGAGGCAATCTCCCTTGCCAAGGGGTAGGTGTTCTGCAGTCTGGCGCTTTTTTGAGGAAAGTGCGGACGATAAAAGAATTGTCATTTTCAACCTATGCCGTACCAAAATGAGCAGGGGCGTGAAAACTAGAAACCTCACCACCACCAGCATGATCCGCCACATGGCATCAAAGAACCATAATAGGTGGGCCGAACGCCTGGGTCCATAACCAGTGTCTGCGGCTCACACCACTGCCTCCTCTTCCCCTGTGTTACGTTCTGGCCAATCCCCTGTACAAGACGCAGGCCCAGATGCCTCCCGCTATGCACCTGAACCTTCGCAAGCACAATCAGCTAGCACATCGACTTCTGTGTCCCAGCGCAGCGTACAGATGTCTATACCCCAGGTCTTTGAACAAAAGTGCAAATATCCAGCCACTCACAAACCATAGCACTAAATGCCCACCTTTCCAAATTGCTGGCCCTGGAAATGTTGCCATTTAGGCTTGTGGACACTGAGGCTTTCCGCAGCCTGATGGCAGCGACTGTCCCGCGGTACTCTGTCCCCAGCCGCCAATATTTTTCACAGTCCCAGTCCTTACACCAGCATGTGTCCCGTAACATCACCCGTGCCCTGACCAACGCAGTTATTGGGAAGGTCCACTTAACTAATTAATGACTGACACATGGACAAGTGCTTTTGGCCAGGGATGCTACATTTCCCTGATGGCACACTGGGTGAACGTTGTGGAGGTCGGGAGCGAGTCGTACCCTGGGATGTTAAAGGTGCTACCGACGCCAAGGATTGCGGGCCCTACTTACATCAGGGTTTCCGCCGCCACCTACGTTAGTGGCTGCAACATCCCCTTCTCCTCCTCCACTTCCACCTCTGAATTATCATCTTGCAGCACCAGTCAGCCATCAGTCAGTAGCTGGAAGCAGTGTAGCACTGCAGTGGGGAAGCTGCAACAGACCGTGCTTAAACTGATCTGGTTAGGTGACATACAGCACACCGCCGCAGAGCTGTGGCAGGGGATAAGGAACCAGACTGAGCTGTGGCTCTTGCCACTCAACCTAGAACCAGGCATGGTTGTGTCTGATAAGGGCCGTAACTTGGTGGCGCTTTTGGAGCTCGGCAAGCTCGCACACATACCATGCCTAGCCCACGTGTTCAACCTAGTGGTTCAGCGGTTTCTCAAAACCTACCCCAATTTGCCTGAGCTACTTAGGAAGGTGGACCACATGTGCACATTGGTCCGCAAGTCATCGACAGCTTCCGCCGGTCTGGCAGCACTGCAGGAGCAGCCAAGGGCATGGTCATCGCCTTTCCAGTCAGCTTCCGCTCTTTACAAGCGACGAGTAGGTATTGATGTCTGATCTCTGTGAGGTTTTACGCAATTTTGAGGAATCAACACAGATGGTAAGCGGCGACAACGCTATTATCAGCGTAACCATCCCACTTCTGTGTCTACTTAAACGCTCGCTGCTCACAATTAAGGCGAACGCTTTACATGTGGAAGAGGAGGAAATGGTAGAAGAAAGTACACAGGGTGATAGCCAGACCACCCTCAGTTCGTCTTCTCAGTGCAAATTGGAGGATGATGAGGAGGAGTAGCAGGAGACGGTTTCCTCTGCTACAAAGGGTAGTACCCATGGAAGTTTTATTCCATCTGTTCAGTGTGGATGGGTAGAAGAGGAGGATGAGGAGATTGAGAGTATTGTGTATTGGGAATTTGGCACACACTCTCCGAGGCCTGGGACAGTTTTATGACACCCGGCCAGCACCCTCAACCTGATACGTGGCCTAGTGTCACAAGGAGGGAAAAATTTTGGAAGATGGTGAAGGAGTACGTAGCAGAATGTGTCAGCGTCCTCAGTGATCCCTGTGTGCCTTACAACTATTGGGTGTCCAAGCTGGACACGTGGCACGAACTGGCCTTGGAGGTGCTGGCCTGCCACCAGCGTTTTGTCAGAGCGTGTATTTAGCGCTGCTGGGGTTATAATAACTGATAAGCGCATCCGCCTGTCAACTGAAAATGCTGACCGGTTGACTCTTATAAAAATGAACAAGGCCTGACTTGCCCCTGACTTCTCTACTCCACCAAAGGAAAGCGGCTGTACATAAAGGCACTCTAAATGTGGCTTTTATGATGTATTGAATACACTGTATTCCCATGGACCTCTTCCACCACTCGAAAGGGTATATGGTTCAATCTTCCTTTTCTCGTTCTCCTCCTCCATCATATCAACATGCTTATTAGGCTGCCCTCTCTCCTAATGTTTTAGAGGGTCAGCTCAGCAGCGGGCCCTCACCCATAATGTTTTAGAGGGTCACCAGCAGTCCCTTACCCATAATGTTTCTAAGCGGTCACCAGCAGGCCCTCACCCATAATGTTTTTATGGGTCACCAGCAGGCCCTCAACCATAATGTCTTAGAGGGTTAGCTCAGGAGCCGACCCATACCCCTAAATTTTTAGATGGTCAGCTCAGCAGCAGGCCCTCACCCACAAACATTTTTAGATGGTCAGCTCGGCAGCAGGCCCTCGCCTACAAAATCTTTTAGATGGTCACCAGCAGGCCCTCACCCATAATGTTTTTGTGGGTCACCAGCAGGCCCTCAACCATAATGTCTTAGAGGGTTAGCTCAGCAGCAGACCCATACCCCTAAATTTTTAGATGGTCAGCTCAGCAGCAGGCCCTCACCCACAATTTTTTTTAGATGGTCAGCTCGGCAGCAGGCCCTTGCCCACAAAATCTTTTAGATGGTTAGCTCGGTAGCAGGCCCTCGCGCACAAAATTTTTTAGATTGTCAGCTCGGCAGCAAGCCCTCACCCACAAAATTTTTTAGATGGTCAGCTCGGAAGCAGGCCCTTACCGCTAATGTTTTAGATGGTCAGCTCAGCAGCAGACCCTCAACCCTAATGTTTTAGAGGGTCACCAGCAGGCCATCAATCATAATTTTTCATGGGTGTGTATAATGTCCTCCTTTATGTGTAATAAATGGTGTATTGGAGTGCCGGTCCCTTGTAATTTTTGGCAGCCCTTTGACTTAGTGCATAGGCTTTATGAGTGTAGCAGTTCCACTACCTGAACTATTGTACCAAAATGTGAATGAGACCCTACTTTATGTGATATACAGGTTGTATCGGAGTGCTTCTTCCTTGTAATGTTTGGCAGCACTTGCACTTTATATATAAGTAAATATACAGGAAATAATTTTTACTAACTATTTTTCCTCTAAAATCTATTTTATCTTTGGTTTTGTGCATATTATTGTCAGTCTGTAAAAGTGGCATACTACTCGGACAACATCGTTCCCAGCAGCGATCTGGGAGTCCAAGATGCATCCAGACATCCTCCCCATGCTGTTCCCGAATCATTTCAGTAGGGTTTTTCCATCAATTTCTGACCTTTTCCTATGAACCAGACACCCTCCCCTCTTCAGAACAGGGGTTGCCTGGTTTAATGCTCGGGTTCTCCCATTGACTTTCATTGTGCTCGGGTGCTCGGAAGAGTGCCCGAGCATCCCGAGGTGTTCTACTCGAGCACCCAAGCACTTTGGTGCTTGACCAACACTATTGTCTATATCTAGTAACTGCTCACTAGCTGTATTTTCCTTGTCAGGGGCTGGCCTGCAGGATGGGAGCATGGACAGATAAGTGCTAATGGTACACGTTGTGACCATGTCTCGGACCACACATATTGGCAGAATGGGGGTCTCTTCACCCGTCTGAAACTCTAGCAAGAAGTCGATGAGGTAGACAAGTATGAATGCATGTAGCTATCTTCATTGTACTTTATGGGATAAATGAAATACTCCCGTGTCTGTCCTCCTCCATTCTAGGGTATGAACAGACCACTCCAGATCTGTAGTGGAAAAAGTATGGCAGACAGTTATGGCATAAACGTTTGATATGTTATAAATGTTTCAGTTGGTAATACACTTTTTTAGCTTTTTTGTGGCCCATGGAATTGGTTCAGTCTGACAATGTGGCCCTTGGACCAGAAAAGGTTTTGAAACCCTGGTTTATAGAGATATATAGCTACTGTATATACTTCTAAGAATTTAAAAGGCTTGACTGAATGAAAGGTAAATCACTATGTCAGGACTGAAGGGTGGGGGGCAGAGAAGCTACTGAACATGTTAGTTCACACCTGAATGCCGGAGAAGGTGGACCAGAATTTCAGCCACAGGAGGAAAATGTAGTGTGCATAGAAAAGGTATTTTATTGCAACAATACTTCATTTTAAATGGCCTATTCATTGCATAGTAATACTTTTCATGTGATAACCCTATAAAAATGGACACATCCTAAAATAATGTAAAGAATAGGGACTTGCTCTGCAGAGCTTTGCTTTGTCCCAGATGATTTTTAGTCTGTGTTCACCCAATCTTAAAGAGCATATCACTAAGATATGCCATGAAGGTGAAAAAGCTGGGGGTTACAGCCTCTTCGTGCTCAAATGGATAAGGTATGATTTTATTTTTAATTTTTCATCTCAGATGCCACAATCAGTGATGAGCGCGGCATCTGAGGGGTTTAATGACGGGGGCTGTACAATCGCTGCCCCCCTGCTAATTACAAAGAAATACTGTACTTCACTTGTCATGAAGCAAAGTTCTTGGTGAAATTCAGCGAGGCAGACGGATCGAATTTTTGTAAACTTCTCTCATCACTAAGTATGATGGATGTTTTTCTGAAGAAGTCCCAGCAAATATAATGTAAATCTAATGTAGCCCACTGATTAATATTTAGGATTGACAGGTTTCCATAGCCTCTGCACTGTTTCTTTTTACTTTTCTTTCTATCAAATACAGAGAATTTGCTATCAGAAAAAAACACTAATGTAGAATTAGCCTTACCTAGTGTATAAAGAAGCTGTGCATTTACAATAACACATTATTTCATACTCATCTTTAAGAACTTCCACACTGATAGTTCCATAGTCTATCAACAGTCCTTATTAGGCTTGCATGGACGACATGTCTTACATGCGAGGTAAGGACGGAATGCAAAACGGAACCCTTTAAGAGGCAATCTGTTTTGCTACATGCTAATACAGGTCTATAGGAACAAATAACAGTTTTGTTTTGTTCCGTTATTTATGACGGGAAAAAAAAGCCCTGTCGACAGGACTTTTTTTTTGTCACGTATAACGGAACAAAATGGAATGCCTCTTAAAAGCTTCCGTTTTGCATTATATCCTAGAATTCCGTTATATTCTGTTATAACTATGTTATAACGGAACACTATAACAAAATTTCTGATGTTAATGCGAACCTAACTGCTATAGTCAATCACTGGCCAGTGGTGACAAGCCTCAATACTGACAGCTGCATCCAGTGGGGTGTACAATTGTTGCATGTCCAGTATTTAAGCTATGAAACTTTTAGAGAGTTTCTACCTACAGGGGTAAAATGACCGCACTTTAGTTAATCAGACATTAAAGCACCAGTCAACATTTAGTAACTCTGTTAGTTTTACCTACAGAGATATTAGTACTGGTGTGACACCCTGTTAACCACTCATTGTGACCCCTTAAAAAAAAAAAAAGGAAATGTTTAAAGAAGACAGCCCCTTTAAAGAAGATGTCCGCCTTCACAATCAATTTAAATTTTTAAGCTCTGGTGCATATAAAGTGAAATAAAATACAATTTTGTAAATGTTTCACTTACACAAAAAAAATAAAGATTACTTGTTTGTGTCTACATGCCGAGGTAGACGTATGTGCTTCCATGGTTACAGACTATAAACAAGCCCTCTTCATTGCTTCTTCCTAAAACATATAAGGGCAAGTTTACATCGCTGCTACAATTCTGTCAGTCATTTTAGTCATTTCAACGAAAAAGACGGGTCCATCACTTTATTGGGCTAAATAAAACTGCATTCTGCAATATCTTGTCCTTTTTGTTTTGCAGAATTGGTGAAAACATACTGAGTAGGCTAGCAAGAAATAGTGCAAAAAATAGAAGTATAACTGCAGGGTCAGACAACACAGGGCTTGTTTATAGTTTACAGCCATGGAGCTATATACTGTAAGTCATACCAAGAGCTAAATACTCAAAATGGCTTGAAGTAAAAAATAAAATCAGCCATGTACCCTTTAAAGCTAATATAACAGTCAGGATCTCTTTGCTATCGCTGTCAAAGTACAGTTATAGTCATTTTAACGAACATAGAACATCTAGAAAAATCAACGTAAAAAAGCCTTTAACTAAAAGAACATCTCAGCACCTTGATGCCTTAAATATCTGAACCTTTAGAATGTTCCATTTATCCTTTATTTTTTTTTTAGAACATTTTACTCCTTCATGCTGTCTTTGTTTCATCCATGTCTGGGTCTCTGTAAAGCTAAAATTGAGTTTTTTCCAACAATCTTGACTGCTACTCCAGTTTGCACATAAACGATAAATATACAGCGACTATTGCTATCATGATATATCTTTATTGTTCTATCACGTAAAATACTTCATAATAAATTTATTTTCCTTTTTGTTAAGAGTTTCTATGGTGTCCAGACTTTCGGACTTGCAAACAACTGATGTTACAATTTAATCTAATTATAAATTTAAAGATGTAGAAGATTTCTTTCAGCAACAGTGCTGCTTTTGTTGAAGGGCCTACCCTGGTAATGCATCTGAGGCTACTCTCAATACCGGAAAAAAAAAAACGCTTCCGTTTTGTCCCCATTCATTGTCAATGGGGACAAAACGTAACTGAACAGAGCGGAATGCTCCAAAATGCATTCCGTTCTCATACCGGAGAGCAAACCATAGCATGCTGCGGTTTGCTTTCTGTACTGGGATGCGGAGCAAGACGTCATGACCCACAATGGGGACGGATCCGTTTTCTCTGACACAATAGAAAACGGATCCATCCCCTATTAACTTTCAATGGAGTTCATGACGGATCTGTCTTGGGTATGTTAAAGATAATACAACCGGATCCGTTCATAATGGATGCAGACGGTTGTATTATCAGTAACGGAAGCATTTTTGCTGAGCCCTGCCGGATCCAGCAAAAACGCTAGTTTGAAAGTAGCCTAAACTTTTATTCACCTGAAAGGGTTTTTCAAAAAATTTTATACTGATGTTGGCCTTTCCTGAGTGACGACACGTTCCTCTGTCACATGGACTAGGAGCAGCTCAGCCCCATTCAAGTGAATAGGGCTGAGGGCGGTAACAAGCATGGCCGCTATACAATGTACGGCCCTGTGCTTGGTGAGCTGGGAGAAGGCCCCCGGAGCTTACGTCGGACCTCCACCAATCAGATACTGATGGCCTATCCAGTGGATAGGTCATCAGTTAAAAAATCTGGGAAAACCCTTTGAATGGGGCTGAGCCGCAACACCAGACACAAGCCGTGGACAAGAGTGGTGCAAAAACAGACATGTTTTTTTTTTTTTATCTCACACACAATATTTAACCACAGCAATTGTGTAGCATTTAAACAAGATAGATTTTTTTTTTTACAGCATAGTTTTTGTCTTTATTAGGAATAATTCAGCTTTATCACCACATTACATAAAATAAATAACTGCAAAACATAAAAAGTAAGCAGTGCAATATAATACTGATAGAAAAGAGCATAGGGTTATATCAAAGTATCCACATTAAGGATGAGGGAATCAGTTCTACTGTTTTGAATTCATTCTGAATTTCCCAAAAAGTTCAGAAATCAGCTGCATCTAGTTCTTTCAGGACAATAGTCCTTTATTAGAGTAAAGCAGATAGAGTCATCCTTTCTAGTTAAGGGTTCTTGGGGGAACTCTGGATGGGTATATTTGTATTATGGAGACCAATTAATAT
The DNA here is from genome assembly GCF_905171765.1 of Bufo bufo. NCBI lineage: Eukaryota > Metazoa > Chordata > Amphibia > Anura > Bufonidae > Bufo > Bufo bufo. Next base: position 195,321,838 of record NC_053395.1, on the reverse strand, counting down.
GTGTTGACTATTGTAGGCTAGGCAACGTTCCTCTCGATTTCTGGGAAAAAATATATCAAAATTAACACACGTTTCACCTGCTGGTATCAGCTAGGCTTAGGAAAACTAATTTGAATATATTTCCCAGAAACCCTGAGGGGCATGGCCTGTCCTACAATACTCTGCACAAGTACTACGCATACTGAGAAAGGGTACCTATCCGACAATGCATATATATGGCTGAAAAAACCACAGTAGCATATCAGTCTCTCTCTCTCGGATGGATCCTGTTGAACGCATTGCTTAGGTCAGTAACTGGCTTTAGCGATCATACAATGTCGACATGAAATTACAGCTGAATCTGGGTAAACAGAGCAGTGGCGTTGGACCTGCCAAGTAACGATCACTTCTTTATTACAAGCAGAAACTGGACAACCTCTTTAACTAAAAGATAGTTTACTGTACCCTTAGAGGGAATCTATCATCTCCAAAATTTGTTTCAAAGTAAGTATATGGTGTAGGCACCCCAAAATATAACCATATCTTTCTGGTCCTCTCTCCCTGAGAAATGTTTTTTTTTTTATACGAATAAGATTTTTGGTGTACCATGGACACAATTGCTTCAATGGTCAGGACACCAGTCCACATCCCTTGTCTCAGTTCCTGAGATTTTAGAGTTGGTAGCAGTGACACAGGAGTTGCCAGGTACACTGAATAGAATGGCCCTGCCCCTGACCATTCATTGAAATATAAGAAGCATTTCTCAAGATTTAGAGGCTCAGATTTTCTCTGGTAAGCTATGGTTAGGATTCCAGGCATCTACACTATATGACAGTATGCTTACTTTGAAACTGATTTTGGAGGTGACAGACTCCCTTTAACTGCTTGATGACTCGACTGTATACATCTGGGTGGGTGGAATATATCTCTGAATGGACGTTTTAATATGTCTTTGCAGAGATCTTAGCTGCATACTAATCATGAAGCTGTGGGAGCGGGGAACCTGTAGGGCTCCCCATTGAGAAAGTAGGTATGTTTTTGCACTGTTCCTGCCTTTCTCATAGCTATGTATAGAGACCAGAAAGTACTTCTCTGGTTCCATCAGTCTTGTGATCACTGAGGACTGGGTGTCTGTATGAGGTTTTGGGTCTTAGCAGACCCAGATCAGCTCCACAGTGAGGTTATACAGCAGTGTACAACCTCTCTGAGGGCTGTATTCCCCCTGTAACTGGGGCTAATATGTCAGCTTTCAAAGCTGAACTGAGAGACACAGTCCGGACTGCTGTGCCATTCTAGGTTACTAGAGAGGACTCCTAGAGCAGTCCTGACAGTGTATTTCAGTGCAGCTGCCTACTGCAAGCCTACTGCAATGTTCAGTATTTGCACCAGAGGCTTTGCCAGCAAATATCCTGTGGGTAGGGGTGTAGCAGTGTGAAGCTGCATCTCATAGATACACTGGAGATTCTGCACACAGCACTCACAGGTAGCATAGAGAGTTTGCATTAGTCATATAAGATTAATAACTGCAGCTCATAACTGTATAGACTTACCTATTTTATCACTGCATTACTGCTTCCTTAGATAGTAAAAAGATTATATCATCATCAGCATTATGGGGCGTTCACAGTTGCGTTTCTAAATCCAGCCGGCTCTTTCGGTAGCCGTTTCCAGCATAAATGCTGGCTGTTAGCCAGACAAAAAACGCTGCATGTGAATAATACTGGCAGTGAATGGTAGAATTTATTCCGGTAACATCCAGTGGGTTGTTCCCTGCAGGAACAGCCTGTCTGATCAGATTACTGTATGTTTGAATGAGGGATGGGTCTGAGAACTGAAAGGAAGGATTTGACAGATAATTTAGTCATGTAATTCCCAGGAAGTCCTCCATACAGGAAAGGCTGAGATCCTGTCTACACAAGAGAGCCTGGACTGGTGATATATGCTTGCATATTGCTGGTCAGTTAGCATTACATATGTAAAAATGCTGGAGTGCTTATTTATCTCCTTAAAGGCTATGTAAACCGTAAGAGCCTATTTTAAAATGATTGATTTAACATGTATAGTAAGCTCCATTTTTGTATTAGGATTTATAAAAAAATTTGGACGGTTTCGCTCATATGGCTGCTTTATTTCACAATACATAGCAGCTTTCGAAAGCTCTGATAAAGCAGTCAGCTCAATCTCCAGCACCCCACTGATATCTGAAGAACTTTCTACTTATAACTTATTACAAAAATTTTATTAGCACCAAATACATGTAAATCAATAATAATGTTTTAGAAATAGTCTTTGAAGGTTTACAGATGCAGCCTAGTCTGAGCTTCAGGGTATAGCCTTGCTTTTTTTCAAATCTGGTGTGTCACTTTATATGGTAATAACTTTGGAATGTTGATTCTGAGAGTAGTTTTTCATGACAGGTTGTACCTCATGTTATTGGTCAATTTTGGCCAGTATATTATGTGCTTACTTATTATCAAAAGTTAAAAAAAATAGCAAGTTTAATTTTTTTTTATTTTTCTGAGTTACACAATACAAATTAGTTAACAATTAACATTTACCATATGTGTATTTTATTATGACATATGTTTCAATGTGTTAGAACACTAATGCGTTGAAAAACAATTTTTCAAAGTAAAAAAGAAAATGTTCCAAAGGCTATTTTTTAAAGCATCAATTCAGTTTGGAAGTGGTTTGAGGTGCCTATATATTAGAACCCCCATAATTTACAATGTTTCAAAAACGACACCTCTCAAAGTATTCCAAAAAGCATTTGGGAAGTTTGTTTAAAAAGTTACAAAATATTTTTTTTGCAGAATTTAGTTTTAATACAGGTGTTATCAGGGAAACAAAACTCAAATATTTATTACTACACTTGTGCAGTTTTTAGAAATATTCCATATTGAATGTGGCCCTAGTGTTCAACTTGACCTAAACACAGGTTTTGGAAATAAAGGAGCACCTTGTAGATTTTGAGGCCTTTTTATTAAAATGTTTTTTCAGGCACAATTTTAGGTTTGCTGGAGTCATTGACCTTCTAAAATATAAGAATCATCTTCCAGTAATTTATAGATTAAGCTCAATTGTTTTTCATTTTCACAGGTTAATAGGAGATAGGCACTCCACAAATTGTTACACGATTTCTCCTAAGTATGGCAATAACCCATATGTAGTCATAAACAGCTATTTGGGCAAACATGTTTTAGAAGGGAAGGACTGCTATTTGGCTTTGCAGTATGAATTTTGCTGGAATGATTATCTAACAGTCAAAATGTAACTTTATATAATCTATCTCTCTATGGAGCTGTCTGTAAAAAAACAGAAAAGATTGGTGCCACATTGCGCATTCACCCCTATATTGAAAGGGACTGGGGGAAGAAGTAATACCACTCGTCTTTTTTTTTAATTCTCTTTCTTCAACCCCCCCCCCCCTCAACCTCCTCTCCCACAACCTATGGACGCCAGCTGGAAAAAAAAAAAGGTGGAAAGGTGGAATCTGGTTGCTATGGGCAACTAAATCAGTTCTACTTTACACCAGTTTGATAAATGACCCCAATCATGTAGAAAGAGTGCTGCAGGAGGGCATTTAAGGCTCAGCATTGTACATGTATGGAACCAGCAGGGCCCTGGATTAATAGATGGGCCTGTGCCATCTGCAACGGTCTAATCCAGTCTCAGCTGTTAAGCCACTTAAATGCTGTGGTCAATACTTGAGATGAGCGAATTATTGAAAAGTTCGATTTGGCTGATTCACAGAATTGAACCCAAAAATTTGCTTTGTGGCGAATTACTTCGTAACGAAGCGCATTTTTTTGTAAGTAGTAGGTGCAATGACAGGGAGCTGCAATAGCACTGCTCCCCATCATTGTACCCCTCATACATGATCGCGGCATCTGAGTATAAAAACAGTGTAAAATGAACATAGAATTAACATTTAATTAAAATTAAAATTAACATTTAATTAAAATTAAATAAAACTTACCTCCTCCATTTGCTCGTGATGGGCCGGCCGCAGCTATCTTGCTTGAAGATCTGGCGCAAAATATCGTGCATCGTGAGATGATATCATCACGCACGGTATTTCGGCCGAGATCTTCAATCAAGATGGCAGCTGGCGGTCCGTTGCGAGAATTTTTTCATTTTTTACTCTATTTCAGCTTAAATTGATTCGCTAACACGAAGCACGAGGAAATTCGGCTTCGAGGCGAATCGAATTTATCCCTTGTGGGATTCGATTTGCTCATCTCTAGTCAATAGGTACCATAGTGCTAGGCAGTTGACAAATGAAAGTGGATGTTCTGTACTCCATCGATAGATATACTGGCAGGTATAACACACTGCAATACAGAAGTATTATCCATAAATTTCCTTTATTTTTGATAATCAGCAGCCCTCTGACCCATTTATTGTTTAGCAAGAGCAGAGGTTGCTACACCATTAGCTAGACAATGGAGCTGCAGCCATCACCTGATTTCCTACCTCTCTGTAACAGAGTTGTGCCTGGTTTGCACAACTATTTAGGATCAGCGGTGTTTACGGTTACCTTAGGAGATGGGAGGCTTAACACTTCCATCTTACCATGGTTCATTTATGGCTTCACAGATACAATGGATCACGTCTGAAGCTAATAAAATATCTTTTGTTACAGATATAGAAAATAAAATGGAAGGTAAATTATTCAATATATTTGAAGTCCTGGAATCAAGGACGTTGGAAAATCTATTACATAGATTTAGGGAGTTAGGGAAACAGTATAGCTTGTTTTGTTGTGTGCAGTTTCAGTAGCTCTCATGCACAGCAAAGTACCGGAGCGCTCTGCTGTTTACCGGCAGGGAGGTGGTCGGAACTGTGTCTCATCTTGCCTTAGTAACGGCAAGTTGAGACAACCCCTTTAAAGAGTTTGTCCAGGATTAGAAAAGAGGGTTTGCTTTTTCCTTCAGAAATACTCCTATCTGCTTGGTATTGCAACTTTTTCCTATTCAAGTGAAGCGCTTAGATGCATAGCCCATGAACATAGCCCTAGAAAAAGGTTGAAAACTCTATTCATATTCTGGAACGAAACCTTAAAAGGGTATTTGGGTTATAACAAGTTATCCTCTATCCACAGGGTAGGGAATAACTATCAGATTAGTGGGGTTCCTACTGGGATGCCCGCAGATCATGAGAACGGGGGCCCTGAACCCTGTGAAAGCCCCCTGAAATGGACTATGGGAGCACCAGAGATGGCCAAGCATTGTATTTGAGTTTCTCCAGTACTCCAAGAAATGGATGGGGTGATGGTGCACTTTTCTGACCAGCCGCTCTGACCATTCCAGGGGGGGGGGGGTCCCACAAGGTACACAGCCAATGTTCTCGTGATCAGTGGGCATCCCAGTGATAGGACCCCCATTGATCTGATAGTTGTCCCCTATCCTGTGGATGGAGGATAACTTGCTATAACCAAAAATACCACTTTCATTTCATCTGTTTAATCAGCCTACATGATGTATTTCAAATATATTCATTTCTTTAAGAGTCCTAGGGACCTTTGGAGAAGATTTAATATGTTTTGTAGTCATCTTGCATGAAGACACTTATAAAAATGAATAAGAACCTGGTTAGTGCCATATTTAAAGCAGCAAATGAACCAATAATTCTCAATCAGTGATGGCCAGTTCGCAGTGTTCGCCGACGAACACATGCGATCTGCCATCTTTATTCCCAAGCCCGGCGATGCAGATGTAAGTCCTTACCTGTGCCTGCGCCATGAGCCGCTCTGAAACACATGCGGTCACCGGGAGCAAGCAGTTCCGAGAACAACCTTCATCGGGCTGTTCTCGGAACTGCCTGCTCCCGGTGACGGCATGTGTTTCAGAGCGGCTCACGGCGCAGGCACAGGTAAGGACTTGTGTCCTCAATCATTTCTAAATTTATGAAAGAAATTGATCCTAAAGAGGCTGTCCAGTTTTCTCATATTGATGACCTGTCCTCAGGATAGATCATTAATATTAGATCAGCAGGGGTCCGACTAATGGCAGCCCCAGCGATCAGCTGTTTGAACAGACCACATTGTTGCTATGAGCACCCCATTCTCTTCACGGTTTACCAGCTTGCCATCTACTGTACATGGCAGCAGCGAATCAGTGTAATTACAGCAGTTGTAGTTGCACTCCATCCTATTCAAGTGAATGGAACAGAGCAGCTATAATTACTCTACTCTCTGCCACTGCAATTGTTGACCACAAGCAGAAGAGAAGTGAAGAGAAGGAATGAGCGAGACAGTCTCTTCTAACAGCTGATCAATGGGGGTGCCAGGAGTTGTACCCCCACCAACCTAATATGGATGATCTATCCTGAAACCAGCCATCAAGATCAATATCCTAAGTCATAGACGCTCTCAACAGGGTAGACAAGTGAAGCTCACTTTGGAGAACTAATGTCATTTTGTTTTCCTGTCAATAGTCCCAAAGGCTGTAGTCACACCTGTGGGTACTAGGGAGACTCATTCCTTCACAATTTTCTTTTAGATCTACTCCTGGCTTTTGTGAATTAGCCTAAAAAGAGCAGTTTTTGAGTAGATGTAACCCAAATAGTCATCAGTGATCATAACTACTGGCTTGTGATTTACCCATGATCTTCAATGCTGTGCAAAGATTCAATAGTTCATCCATTTAAAGAGTTTTCATTACTTTCCCTGTAAAATTAGCTCCTTGGTATTATGACATTATTTATGGTAAACCCCAGTGAGAAAGGAACATGTCCCTTCAATGTTCCACAATGAACTTGCAGTCACAGTAGCACATCTAAGGAAAACCCTTTTACTAAAAACATCTGTTTAAATAAGTCCATATTTTATACCACCCCTTTAATATTGGAAACAACTTTTTATGAATTTGTGTGAATACCACAATTGGTATTGTACATATGTGTATCAACTACTGTATCAGCTACTGATACAGGTTTAGGGACATTGTACACATATTCAACAATCCATTTTCCAGAATACTGTAACATCTGGACCCTTTACTGCTCTGCTAAACTGAACTTCATATGGTTCTACACAATCAGTTCAGCAGAACCAAGGATTGTCAACATGTTACAATTAAACTATGGACTGTTAAACATGGATACAATAGAGTCCTATCTAAATGAACCCTTAGGGTGTATATTTTGCATAATTTTAGCTGATATTTAGCTGCAGCCTTACCATGCTTACTCATCTCTTTGCAATGTTTTACCATCGTAGGACCTATTAACACAAAAGTCATGTCTGTGTGTTGTCCATGTTCTGTATAATCAAACATCTGTGTTTTATCAAGTACTGTCAGCCCACAGGAAATGCACAGGAGCATGTAATACTTTGGTCTGTTTTATGGACAGTGAAAACCAGTGTTGAGCAAATTGAAGTCCACTTCCAAATTTCAGGGAAAATTTGATTTGCTGAGAAGCTGAATTTCCTCGTGCTTCCTGGTAACTAATCAATTTTCCCTGAATGGCAAAAAAAAAAAAAATCATACTTATCTTATTTGTTTGAGCGCAAAGATCCATCTTGATTGAAGATCCCGCACAAAATCCAGTTCCCGGTGACGTATGACATCACCACGCCATCGCAAGACTTCACTCTAAATTTTTAATAAAGATGGTGGCGGCCTGCTCTTTGCAACCAAAAGGATAAGGTAAGTATGATTTTATTTATTTATTTATTTTTTATTTTTTACACTGTAGTCTACAATTCCTTCCGATGCGTTTCTGGACTCAAGAGGTATCCGTAGGAGCGTGTGATGTCAAACTGAAGGTCTGCTCTTGAGTAATTACTTGCTGGTCTTCCCTTCATGCGCGCGAGCTGCCGGACAGGGCTGCGCACTTCAGAAGGAGGAAGCTGAAGTTCTCTGCTCCGCAAGCACTAACTAAAATCAAGTAGGAACCGAACTATAAGTATAAGAGACTTTTTGCTTTAAAAAAAAAATTGTTAATTTTGACCAGCGCGGGTATTTGCATTATACTCTGTATGTTTACAATCAGGGGCCGTGGCAGAAACCCCTTTAAACATGTACCCAGCAGCGGCCGTTAGCAATCAGGGAGCAGAGCGGTAGCATGGGTATCACTATTGATTTTTAGTGAGCAGCAAAAAGTCTTAGATTTTGCTGCAAAAAACCACTGTGACAAAATCTGCTAAATTGATACACCAAAAAGTGGTGTATATTTAGTAATAAATGTCCCCCTAAATGTTTTCTACTTAGAGTAAAAGATTGAACAATGTCAATCGAGTATGTTCATCATAATTTCGTTACCCCAAGTCGGTTTTTCCTTGCTGTTGCCAAGTCTTCATTTTCCTGAGCAGCAGTGTGGGTCTTTATTTTTCTGTCCATTTCCATTCACCAACCAGCAAAGCCTTAGTAAAGCCGCGAGGAGAAAGAAGCTCACCATACTAACTGGCTCTCTACAGGTTGTGTCACATTGTTTACATTAGAAGAAGATAGAACAACACAATGCTCTGTACAGCATTTTAAATAGTTGGACACCAACAAGGCTGGATCTCTTAAGACTTGAAGGGCTTGTTCAAGATTAGAGAAACATCCCTACTTTCTTCCAAAAAACAGCACCCCAACCTTCCGCAGGTTGTGGCAGCATTGTAGCTCAGCCCCATTCATTCCAATGGAGCTGAGCTGCTATGGACAGTAGATTTTTAATTCTGAACAGCCACATAAATAGTCAAGCGACTCAAGTCTCAAGCTTGAGTAAATATTTTATCTGTGCGAAGACATCACATGACATGTAGGTGTTGATCCAATAAAAAATAAATAAAAACAATTCTGAATGGGATGCTATTGTGTTCTGGTTTCTTTTCTGTTGTTTTATCATGTTGCAATGGGCTTAAAGGGGATCTACCTCCCCTGACATGTCTGTTTTATTAACTATTTATATTCCCCAAGTAATAACAATTCTGGAGCATCTATTCTTATGACTTTATGATGTGCCATAGAGCCAGGAATGAATTACCAACAGTTTACAATAAAGGTCCAGCAGAGTGTTACCGTTTGAGGGTGTGTCCCTGCACAGTCTGACAATGGCAGCGCTGATTGGTTAATGTTAGACTCTGCAGGGACACACCCCCAACTGATAACGTCCATCTGGACCTTCACTGCAAACTGCTAGCAATTCATTCATCAATTCTAGCAGAAATAATAAAAGGAATGCATAACAGAATAGATGCTCCAAGACTATTAATACAAGAGCGATGCAAGTAGTTGCTAAAAGAGACGTGTCCGTGTCAGGACCGGTTTCAGGAAGGCTGTCCGTGTATAGTCCCTAATAGAGATATAAGTGACTTAGATACCAAGAGTTCTAAGTAGATGGATTCGGTGAAATCTGCACATGATCATAGAGCTGTGGTAGTACGATATGGTAGTAAAATCCTTTATAAGCTGTAAATCACATCACAACTTTTTGGTGGCAACACATTTGTGCTAGACCTCTGGACACAGAGTATCAAAAAATCTTTTTATTTTATTTTTTCAACCAAGAGCAATGGACATATCTGTACATATAACATAAAAGCTGTGTGCAGGATTTACTGTGTCACCTATGTTGCTCCGTGTTGTGCGACATTACAAGTTTATTCTCACCTACAAGCACTGCTCCATAATACAGCACCCAGTGTGACATGTTATGCTTTTTTTCTCATTCATACAAAATCTGAAAGAAAATCAGCGCAATTAGTAGATGTCACAATTCTAACCCAATCACTACCTTTATGAATGATAATACTATACAGCTTTTAGGATCCCTTACGTTGGCCATAAATACGTTTGATAAAATTTGGCAGGATCAGTCGGCAATTTAATCTTGTGATTTCCACTGAAATAAACGTGCCACTTCATCACGTGTATAGCAACCTTTAGAAGAGAACCATTCTACTCATTTATCTTCAGTTGTTCCCAGAGAACCATTTGGTTTTATAGGGGCTTTCTCTCTCTCTGTGTAATAGGAAAACATTTGGATAAGTGTCTATTTTAAGCTTCACTTTGCTCTTATTTGAGGTTTTTCATTTGTTGCCTAAGCTAGAAATAAATCTTTAAAAGGATTTAAAAGGGTAGTCTGAAAATAAAATAAAAACTCAGCAGCCCTGTAAATGATTTAAATTAATAAAAGTAATTAAATGCACCCTTTTCTCCACTGCTTCTTCCTGCATTGTACCCCATTCCTCCCTGCCAATGATGTCATCTTCCATGCACATGTAACATCACTGCTGAGGCCAGGGGCCACTAGCGACCTGTATGCACTGCTGCAACCAGAAAAAAAAACTGTAGTGGAGCAGACCGGAGCACAACATGGGAAGAAGCAGGGTAGAAAACGGGTGAGTATAAATATTTTTTAATTATATACCATTTATAGAGGCTACCTGAGTTTTTAGACAACTACTGAAATATCTTTGACCTAAGAAGCAGTACCAATGCAAGAAAATATAACAACAGAACTGAATTTAGGACGGTGATACTGGAGTTAAAAAGGATGTAGAGCAGGAGTAGCTGAACATACTGATATATAGTTTTCTGGGGAAAAGATTCAGTAAAACATATTTAATACATCATTTGATATTTAAATATTTGGTCTTCCCATGCTTAGGACTAGGAGTCAGGTGGATGGTCCTGCTTTGTGGGTTTTCGGGATTTTTTTTTACTGATTACCTACGGTATCCTCTGGATAGGTCATCAGTATCTGATTGTGGGAGTCTGACACCAGAGACCCTCCCTAATCAGCTGTCACAAAGCGCATTTCCTTGTATGTAGCAGGCACAATGAAAGGGAATGGCAATCACGATGCCCCCCATCATTGAACCCCACAGATGCCGCATTCATGGTTGATCGCAGCATCTGTGATAGACATCGAAGGCTTTCAGGGGTAAAAAATAAATGAATAAAAAATACCTTATCCATTTGATCGCATAGAGGCTGTCGTGGCCATCTTGATTGAAGACACTGTGTGTAATCTCACGTGGTGATGATGTCATCACGCTGGCCGGCGTGGTGACATCATATATCACCGCATGCAAGACTTTGCGCAGTATCTTCAAACAAGATGTCGGCTTCTTCATGCACAACTGGATGAGGTGAGTATGTTTTTTCCGCCATTTCAGAGAAAATTGATTCGTTACCTTGAACCGCGAGGAAATTCGGCTTTGCGGAGAATCAAATTTTTCCTGAAATTCAGATGAAAGTCAATTTGTTTGACTTCGATTTGCTCAACACTAGTCACTTTCATAACTTACAGCAGATGTAATAAACTTTATACAGAATAGCAAAAAAATCTAAACAGGATGGAATTTAATAGTAATTATAGTGGTGGTTAAGTATTTTGACTATTTTTTTTTCTAAAATATAACACAATAAATTTAATAGTTATTTTTAGCCACTAAAAATCCTTAAAGTTTTATTCACAGCAATGTAATTTACTAATAATATACTTGTCCCTGAAAGAGATGAAGTTGAGAGATTTATGTTTAAAGAAGAAAAGACATGCAATTACACTATTTATTGTTGGCACCCATTTATTCTTGGAAAATAGGTTTGATTCTCAATGCGTATTTTTGTCTTTGGAAGTGCAATTTCATTTTTTTTCTCATTTTCAACATCAAACTTTCCTAAAAATAATAAGAGAAACATATTTGTTTCTGAGAGTAAACAAATAAACAGGAGCAAAATGTAATGGAATTTCTCTGTACGATGTTCAGTGCATTTATTTAATGTCGAAAATGTACATCATTTGCCAGTGCTTTGGAACAGCTTTGCCACTGTCTCCATTTAAAGTAAACAAAAACAATACATTCAAAAAAAGCCAAGCTGTCCTGCTCATGAGTTGGCAGGCGTGAGACAGCTATAATCTGTACACTACTCCTCGATCAAAATGCATCACCCAGCATCAATTAGCTGTCTTGATATGTCGTAAATAACAAAACTGCCAAAATAAACAAACCACAGTAGGTGACAGTACAAGTTAGGGGGGGGGGGGGAAATAAAAGATCAATGTCACAAGTATTAGACAATTGTTTAAAAATACATAGTAAACGTAGGTACCTGTAGGTAAAAAAAATAAAAAATAAAACAGGAGGATAGACTCTTTGGAGCCAGTAATGGCAACCATAAAATATTAATAGCTCATGGAATAATATCACATATCAAATATCAAGAACAAATAAACCAATGTTAAATATTTGTCAAATTAAAGTTATGCAATAAAGCTTCAATTTTCCAGTTTGGAAAAGAGTGTCAACAAAATATTTCTTCAGAAATGGAAGGGCATATGGTTTCTTTATAGCCTTCTTGAGTCACATGTAGTCCAAGAGTATATAACAAGATGAAGAAAGGTATGTCTTCTAGGCCAAAACACAGGAACAAGAACCCCACAGTACATTGTTTAAATAAAATAATAAAAAAAAAACTATAAATAAATCTCACTTTCATATGTATTTTGGTTGCAATGCTAATACTGAATGTCTTCAGCCCATATATCAACTTGACTTTGGAAGGCCGAATGAAACGTCTTCTGTGTGCCAGCCATAAGCCCCGGTAATGGAGAATTACAAGGTTAGCAAACATTTTGGGTCTTTTAGAAAAAAAAAAGTTTAAGGCCTGGGCTACCTGGTCTTCACTGCAGTCATTTCCTATAGCATAAAAAATACCAAGCAATCTTGCAATGGTTACCAAAAAATCCTACAAGGTTGAATTTTTCCAACCAATGCAAAGTAGCTTCCATTTTTACCATTATCACAGCAGTTTATTGACAGCACAACCAGAAGTCACCGTGTAGGCCAGGCCTAAACTGAATCTTTTTTATGGTCACCTGAAGTGATCCACACTTTTTTTTTTTAATCAACTGTAACCATTAGTCTTCTTGGCCAATGTGTCAACTGCAAAACTGTACAACATATCAGGTTAGACGCCAATGCATATCTAGGAAACATAAAGGCTACCTTTAATGTCAATGCTTACAACTGACCGTATTTGGGCTTTGCTTTAATAAAAACTAAACTGTTTTTACAGTTGTTGGATTGATGTTGAGTTCATTACGGCCATAAAAATTTTGTTTCTGTAAATATATCTCTTTATAAAGAATACTTGCACCATCTGAACTTATTAAAAAAAAACTTTGATTTAATATCGTAAATGGTCATTCTGAATAACGTATCATTTACATAGGGAGAAGTCAGTTACAAATTAATATGGCAAGACATTAGCCATTTTCTTTAGGATCAACCAAATACATTCAAAGTAATTTTCCATGCCACTTTCCAATTTTTTTGAGGTAAACATACATTTGTAATATAAAGCAACAATGACGCCAACCATCTCTCTCAGCAGTAAATAGTGCTTTCAACACATTCCTTTGAGGTACTGTACAAATCAACTTTCCTGAGGTTTTTTTTTGTTTGTCATTTTTGCAGACAGAACGTTAAAAGAAATAAACTACAGAAATTAAGTTCCAGATTAATTTTCTTATCCCTTCTGCAGAACAGACAGGACTGAGGAATACTGTTGCTCGTAACATGGCAAAAAAAAATCTGGCTCTCTGTCTTTTCAACTTATCTGTTCATCTATAGTCCATTAATGTTTGAAGTTAAAGCTCTTAATATTAGCACATGCCACCAATGTAATTGTGAGGCAAACAAAAAAAGAAAGCACCACTTTAGGCACTTGACAGCAACTAAATTTCAAGAACAGCTGAATGGAATCAGTACACGGGATTCATGTCCTTCCAATGTCAACCCATGTCCACCCTGCTTCTTTGTGAATGTCGGTTTCGTTAAACAGAACTAAGCATTAAAATATGCTCACTGTCACGTCATTCAATTCAGAACATTGGCTGTGTGATGCACATTAAAGTCTACCATCTGAAGAAGCAAGTCTATTTTGGCTGCCTTGTTACTTTTATCATTTAGGCCACTGCCAAAAAGGGACCCTTACCCCTTGGTCACCTAAATTTGTGTGCCAGCAATCATTGTAATGTTTATTATCACTGACTGCAACCAAACATTTTGTTCCATTCAATGTACGTGTCAAGTTCTTTCTGTGATATACTAGGCTGAATTTTGCAGAATACATTTTCAAAGTCTTGGTATGTTACGGGCCTCAACTGGCTCGGCATAATAGCTGAGAGGTCTGAGGGTGGTATGGCATGGAGAGGACCAACCACAGCTTCCTGACACAAGCGAGCCACATCCAGTCCAGAAAAACCTTCTGTGCGCTGCACTAGGAGTGCAACTTCTTTGTCATTGAGACAGTAATTGTGCTGTGAGAGCAATTGTATTATTATTTGATGTCTGGCTGTGCTGTCTGGAAGAGGGATAAGAAGTCTCTTCATGAAATATCTCCTTAGAGATTCATCTATTTCTTCGGGTTTACTTGTGGCACAAATAACAACTATTTGGTCCTCAGCAGATGAAAGAACGGAATCTAACTGCATAAGAAACTCTGTTCTCATTCTGCTTATTGGATTGTGTTCTTCACCTACTTGGGAAGAAAGTAGCATGTCTATGTCACTTACAAAAATCACAGAAGGTTGCCGACACCTTGCCACAAGAAAGGATGCATGGACAATTTTTTCTCCTTCATTAATCCACTTTGTGACAAGATTAGAGCCGGTAATTTTAAAGAATGTGGCACCTAGCTGACTAGCTATACATCTGCCCAATAATGTTTTGCCCGTTCCTCTAGGTCCAAATAAAAGTAAGCTCCTAGGCAAAGCTGTAAGCCCACTGAATGCATCAGATCGGATAACAGGCCATAATACTTCTTCCTTTATAAATGCCTTTACCAAATCAAGGCCAGCAATCTCATCCCAGTCAACTGGATGTCCCTGGTTGATAATCTCATTAGTTACAAGGTCAATGAGGTGAGTATCAGTGTTCTTCAGCTGTTCGTCCACAGAGTGGTTGGATGAGGTAGCTGTATGAAGTCCGGGGCCTTGCAGAGTATGTGGGAGCAGTTGTCTATGCTCTTCATTGTGTTCATTGATTGCAGATGAGTTGTATTTTACAAAAGCTTCACTTGATCTTGAATTCTTTCCAGTGCTATATGAAGGTGGTGTAAGGGCTCTTGTTGACTGACTGCTAAATTTTCTTTGCTGATCAGTAGGAGCTAGCTGCTTTGTGGGTTTGAATGCCAAGGATGAAGACTCAGAACTTCGGTCATAGCCATTTCCTCTATTTGAGTTGGATATACTTGTGTCGGGCATTCTGTACATAGGGCTATGTGAGGTTCTTTGTTGTCCATAACTATAGCTTCCATAACTAGAATCTAAATCCCCCTGTCCTGCCATATAGAACGCTTTTCTTTTGAGGGAGCTAGCTGAGCTTGATGGAGTAATTGGGGTCAAACCATGTGTTTGATAGCTGTAGCCTGGAACTGTTGTTGGTGGAAGAGGAGTTGGGGCAGGGATACCAGAAGGGAGGTAAGCAGAAGGAGGTGGTGCACTTCCAGGGCTATACCCTGACCCAACACTAGACTGTGGAGGATAGCCTGCAGGTGGATAGTTGTAGCTTGAAAGGTTAGAGGCTCCATTGTAGCCTGGTACAAGAGCTGATGGGGGTGGTGGAGGTGGAGGAGGCTGTAGGAGGCCGGAACTATGAAGTGGGGATGGATGAGGTGATGGCAATGCAGATGCAGATTGACTACTGTAGCTTGAATGCAGGTAGGAGCCATTATAGCTTGCTCCATATTCCTGAGACGGTAGCCCTGAATGTAGACTAGGAACTGAGTGACTTCCACATGTACTGGAATAACTAGATTCTGACAAGTTGTTGCCCACCCCAGGAGAACTGCCTAGGCTGGCATCTGATGGAGGTATAGTGGCTCCTACTCCAGTTTTGCTTGCTGCAATAACATCGGAAACACAATTCATAGGATAGACGTCTGAGTTCCAAGGTTCTCCATCATTTTTTCGACCATTCACAAGGCCTGACTGAGCTTCAGTGTAATTGCTGAGAAGAGGTCTTTCCATAGATCCTTCCAATATTCCAGAATATTTCTCAGCATACTTTTTCAGTAGATTTGATGCAGTTAAAGCTGATATATCATCATTGGCCCAGGCATACTGGTAAGTGCGTTGCAAATGACCACGATATGCTTCCACTTTATGAGCCGGTGACCTCGTGGTTGACGATATATCGAAGTGCTGTTCTGGCCATTGAGCATGCTCTGGCGTCCACTGCATCTTCAAGCCTTTATAAATAAAAAAGAAAAAGGATCAATACAATAATACCATAATTATTTCATGCACAATATACTGCATGTAAAAATATATTAGATAATTAGCAGATATTCTTATTTTTAGACCAGTCAAGTGATAGATTTTTGTAAAACACAGATACAGGTCTCCAGAAACACTTAAAATGCTATGTCTGCAGTGGTGGCTGGCTACACAATATCAGTTTTCTCCCCAATCTAAAAATATGAGACACAGCTGACAGATCACATCTAGGATACCTCTCTTATTTGGTGCTGAGCACCTAGTTAGCACAGCATAATGTACCCTGTGCTCAACAATATGACACAGACATTGAAGGTCATTCCATAATCCAACTCTCATCTAAAGTGGTCCACGACAGTTTCAAATCTGCTTCGTGGAGTGCAGCAAAGCAATCTCCCAGGCATCGGTCCATCGCTTTCATCACACAAAGCCTACAACTCAGTATGAATTACAATTGCTTTCTTTCCTTTTCTGAGCTCTGGTGTTGAGCCCCTATAGAAAAACAAAACAAAACGTGTAACGCTTGTCCTCTAGTCCGTTTCCCCTATAGGTCTCCGGGGTACAAGGAAGAAACCTCCACTGACTATTCCCTAAAACTTTTTTTTTTCCAGTTTTACCCTTTGGATGCTGTGTAGCTGGAACCTATCATATAGACACAGCATTTGTTACAAGTCACATTTCAAGAGATGTCTGGAAACAAACTTAATATACAGTAATTGTGTTAATAATATATACGGTATAGGAGATAACTCAATCTAATTGGTGGGGGTCCAGCTTCTGGTACCCCAGCCAATCAACTGTTTAAAGAGACTGCAGTGCTCTGGTGACGTCAATGGGCTGCATTACCAAGCACAGACAATATATAATGAACTTAGTAAGCTTTGAGGAGGCCGCATCTCTCACTAAAGCATCGCTGCCTCTTCAATCAGCTGATCAGTGGCGATGCTGGGTGTCAGACCCCCACCAATCAGATATTGATGACCTGTCTCAAGGATAGATCATCAATATTATATTCCTAGAATTCCCTTTTAAACCTGATATCATTTTCCATTATGCTGATCTAAAAGTTTATAACGATGCAGTAAAATTCCTTTAATTTACTTTGAATGGGCCTGAAGGGCAGTGGATTATTAGATATCTCAGATTATCAGATGGCCATAAAAAATTATATAAAACCTGTCCTTGTAAATGTGTAAAATCCTCTAGGAAAGAGGAATCCTCTAGGAAGAAAGTCCCAAAAATTATAAAGGTGTTGTTTGAGAGTATAAGAAGTTAAATTAGCTGCAGGTAAATGCTAGAATTTAAATAAAAAATCATCTGATAAATTCCCTGCCGATCCAGGTCTGCCGCTACCATGGTTCCTGCTGGTCTTTACTTATTTTCTTGGATGATGTGCCATACATACATGTGGCCTGCAGCTAATCTTCATGATATCAATAAGTCCATTGATTGGCTAGACCATATCATCAAACCAGGAAAATAAACAAAGACTGCAGGGAATCATCTAAGTATCAGGGCCAGATCGGTGGAAGATTTAACAGGTGACTAACAATTGCTTTATAATTTTATAACATTTCCCACAGGTGATTCATTTTTAAGACAACCTGTTTAACACAAACTTAGACTTGCTATTTTTATAAGCTCTCGTGCACAAAGGTACATTAAGGGTCCCCCATTGCACAGAGCCATAATGGTGTCCCCATAGAGATACATGAGTAGCTTTCTCTATATCTGTTTGCCTCCAATTTAATATAGGGGTCAAATAGAAGTTTGTTTGTTTTTCGATTGGATTCCATATGAACCTAACAGAAAAGAAGCGTTCTTCCTTAGACCTCCCTCTATGAGCCATAACAGGGGATGGCTAAGTAGGAGCTTGTCCCATTGTGGCACACCTGCTTTGGCTATATATCATTACCTGATCAGCCTTTCAATTTGGACAGGGTAGCAAGGACCCTTACCTTATCTCAAATTTGAGCTAATTTCTCATAAAAACTAATTCAATACAATATTATGAAATGCTTGCAAAATCAGGCTGTAATGTGTGGCTACACATTGACATATAGGATAGACATCTCATGACAAACTGTCGCAAAATCATGTCTTTTTTTTTTTTTATGTGGTTATCTTTCACCACACATTTCTGGATACATCTAACCAAGAGGAAAGGTAAGGAAGACCACATCTGTAATACCATATTCACATTACTCTTTGGCAAGCCCCAGCTTTATTGGTGACAAGAAAAGATTGAGCGGGTTGGGAGGTGACCCTGTGGCTATTAGCTGATGGCTCGCTTTTTTTTATAGAAAAGGGGACGTCTTTAATGGAACCAGTGATCTAGATAGAATAAATCTAGGTAGAATAAATTACATAAGCTAAAAGATCACTGAAGGTGGAATAAACTTATGTGGTGCTATTAAAATATTGTTTGGAAATTGTCAATGTTGCAGCACATTATATGCACAGGATATGGAGTTAATAGCTGTAAATCAGTCAATTGTATCCTATCTCCAAGGAGAGTCCTTGGTTTGTAAGTGATGTCCCTGGAATTCTTTGTCCTTTTTATTTTTTAAACCAGCAAGAAGTGGCCATGACGCTCTGTAACTATTTCTCTATTTTTTCACTATCTACTCAGTGATACTGTGTCGTTTAAATAATTGTTCCTATAGGAAACAATCCAAAAAGCATGATGATTATATTTTAGTAAAGAGATTTTCCAGGAGTTTAATATTTATAACCTATCCTTAGGATAGGTAGTCAATATCTGATTGGTGGGAGTCTGACTCCTAGCACCCCTATTGACCAGCTGTTTGAAGAGGCTGTGGAGCCTCCTCACAGCATAAAAAGCCTAGTGCCTTACACTCTATGTGCTTCGTATTGCAGCCTAGTCCCATTCACTTGAATAGGACAGGGCTGCAAATAGGTCATGTGGCTAAGAAATGTGATGTCACTGACCTAGAAACAGGCCACTGCGATCACCAGAGTGCCACAGCCTCCTTAAACAGCTGATTGTAGGGATGCCAGGAGTCAGGTCTTCACTGGTGATAGATTCTGTTTAAAGGGGTTATTCTATTATACAGCCCTTATGTGTCCACCTCAGTAAATGTGTTTAGCAGGACATACAGGTCTTGCCTCTATTTGTGATCCTTCAGGTATGCAGAGGGATGCCCTATGTGATGAGTCAACTGCTTCTGAAGCTTTAGCATCGTTTCTGCTATTCAGAGATGATGATGAGCAAGTAATAAGACATTGAGACAGGGGCGTAACTATAGGGGAAGCAGGGGAAGCGGCTGCTTTGGGGCCCCGACCCCGAAGGGGTCCATCCAGGAGGAGGAGGCCCCCTCAACAGTATTACACAATGAAATTATATCAAGTGACAGTATAGACAGTGTAGAAAACAGATGGAACAGCTGCCGGGACTGGTCTGAGAGAGCGATCTGTACTAGCCACAGGAATGGGGGCGGCATGAAAGGAAGGGGTTGCGAAAAAATTACTTGGGGAGGGGGGCCCCATTCAAAAATATGTTGTGGGGCCCAGTCATTTCTAGCTACGCCACTGCATTGAGACATCATTACTGAAAATGCACTCGCTGAGCATCTCTTCTGAGAAGCAGATAAGACGTTAACGATTCAAATGCAGCGGGCTCACTACCAGGGATCCCTCCATATATCCAAAAGCAGATAGAGCAGATAGAGAATCAAGACTAAGCAAGTGTGTCCACTTAAACACATTTACTGAGTTGGACATAGAACAGTTGTTCAAGAGAAACAGTAGATGGTGCTATGCTATATCGATATTCCATTTATTTATTTATTTTTGCCATTGCAAATACACAAATGTTTATAATTATGGTCTGGATTTAACTCTTACAAATATTTTTCGTGGGATATCCCCTTTAAGGCTTTTTTGTAACCTCATGCACATAAGACATGTCCAAGTTACACTTTGACACCTACAGTACAAGAAACTATTCTGACACTCCATAAATGTCTTTGCCCTTTGGCTTTTATACTTTTGTAAATGTGAAACTACATTCAGTAGATTACAAGTAATAGGAGACAGATGGAAGGGAGCATTACAGCAGGATCCGAGCATTGGAGAGGTTGTTTGTAGTCTGTTACCACTGAGACCCATAGCTGTAGAAAAAGTGGTAGGAGATTAGATATTTTTTTTTAATCAAGACTATCTGTAAAACGTTATTTTTTATTGTTGATGGATCTGAAGTTAAAAAGAAAATCAGTTGTGTAGGTGGAAACCTGTAAATGGGTTTTTTCTGCTTTTGATGAGCTGGGTCCCTCAACAGGGTAAATGAAGCATTACACAATTTCCGTAAGCTATTCATGTCAGGTCCCCATATAGAGGCATATACTCTTTTTACCTGCTTTCAACCATGGCTAATATATGAGGATCATGAACAGGGACCCCCCCCCCCCTCTAAACACTGGTCTATCTCTTTAAACGTATTTCAAGATTAAAAAGCCAAGTGACAATGTTAATATGAGACAAATAGAAATCTAATTTGAATCAATTTTATAAGTAAACATTTTTAAGAAATTGATATTTTTTTTCACTATTATCAATATTAAACAAAATCCTGATCTCTTGTCACTGACCCTCAGAATTCATCTCATTATCATCAATATAATAGGATATACAGTACAGACCAAAAGTTTGGACACACCTTCTCATTCAAAGAGTTTTCTTTATTTTCATGACTATGAAGGCATCAAAACTATGAATTAACACATGTGGAATTATATACATAACAAACAAGTGTGAAACAACTGAAAATATGTCATATTCTAGGTTCTTCAAAGTAGCCACCTTTTGCTTTGATTACTGCTTTGCACACTCTTGGCATTCTCTTGATGAGCTTCAAGAGGTAGTCCCCTGAAATGTTTTTCACTTCACAGGTGTGCCCTGTCAGGTTTAATAAGTGGGATTTCTTGCCTTATAAATGGGGTTGGGACCATCAGTGGCGTTGAGGAGAAGTCAGGTGGATACACAGCTGATAGTCCTACTGAATAGACTGTTAGAATTTGTATTATGGCAAGAAAAAAGCAGCTAAGTAAAGAAAAACGAGTGGCCATCATTACTTTAAGAAATGAAGGTCAGTCAGTCAGCCGAAAAATTGGGAGAACTT
The DNA here is from genome assembly GCF_905171765.1 of Bufo bufo. Taxonomy (NCBI): domain Eukaryota; kingdom Metazoa; phylum Chordata; class Amphibia; order Anura; family Bufonidae; genus Bufo; species Bufo bufo. The sequence goes on along the minus strand of NC_053395.1, from coordinate 195,300,498 downwards.
TGAAAGTAAGGGCTATTTGACCATGAAGGAGAGTGATGGGGTGCTGCGCTAGATGACCTGGCCTCCACAGTCACCGGACCTGAACCCAATCGAGATGGTTTGGAGTGAGCTGGACCGCAGAGTGAAGGCAAAAGGGCCAACAAGTGCTAAGCATCTCTGGGAACTCCTTCAAGACTGTTGGAAGACCATTTCAGGGGACTACCTCTTGAAGCTCATCAAGAGAATGCCAAGAGTGTGCAAAGCAGTAATCAAAGAAAAAGGTGGCTACTTTGAAGAACCTATAATATGACATATTTTCAGTTGTTTCACACTTGTTTGTTATGTATATAATTCCACATGTGTTAATTCATAGTTTTGATGCCTTCATAGTCATGAAAATAAAGAAAACTCTTTGAATGAGAAGGTGTGTCCAAACTTTTGGTCTGTACTGTATATATACACACAAATATAAAAAATAAATTCCACAACACTTCCGTGAATGTGCGTTTATTCACCCGGTATCATGAATAAACGCACATTCACGGAAGTGCCGCAGAGTTTATTTTTTGTATTTTTGGGTTTAAGGGATCGCCCTTCACCCGCTGGCACTCCAGCATTTGCTTGATTTTCAGCGGTGCTCCCTGATTTATTTATTTATATATATATATAGAAAACAAAAGGTCCCAACATTCATTCACAATAGTGGATGGTCAGAGATCACCTCCTCCCCGCCCATCCCTGCACAATGACTTCTGCACAGGTCACAGACCAAGTCAATGTGTTACCCACACACACACACACATCTGCAAATTATTATGTTCACTATTTCAGCTGGTAACAGAAAATCATTACAGAAAAAAAAAAAAAAAACTCCAATCATACATGACATGTGTAACAGGTGCACAGCTGGTGTGAGATAAACATTTATCCCTGATGTCATACACCACTCAAAAACCTAATTCTGACACATCCCTGAACACTATTACATATTCTGAATAATTGATTGTTTGCTAGAGATTGCTTGATGTGCAGTTGACAGACTAATTGACACCTCCATGTCCCCTTCCATATGAAATCCATTTACAGTTCTATATCATTCTATATGCAAAATTTACTAAATGTTCCATTTTTAAAAAAAAACATGTTTAACCCTTTTATGGTCTTCTAAATATAGAGCCCATTCAGTTGATTTCCGGCAAGAACACAGATGACGAACATAGTAGCAAGTCAATTCCCTACTGATGTTTCACGTTTGTTTCAAGACTATGGAAGTTAATTAGCGGGATAATTCATTGTTAATTGTGTTAGTTTACAAGAATGCAGTCAACAAAAAATGCACCAAACCTGGCATTGCTATCACATTTTAGGCATAATGTTTTTTTTTTATTACCAAAACAGGATTACAGGCAGATGATAATAGATTATGTACAAAGAAATTCCAGAGGGTTATATTATCTATACTCAATTTATTGACATTTATATTAGATTTACATTGTGTCAGATTTATTGGTCAGTTCCAGTTCTACCAGTTCTTGAAGAGGTTGACCAGTTTATATCACTAGCAGCACATTTGCTGGTAACAGCACATGCATACAGCTAGTAGTAATCATTATTATGTCGGCACTGATTGTCCGATAGTTTACTATGTATAATTCGTGTTTACCTACGGGCCCCCTGATCTGCATGCCGGTGCTGTGCTGGGAACATGGCTGCTGATAGAGGATTCCGTCCATCAGCGGCTTCAATTCATTTACACTGAGAACTATCAAGGACACTTGCGCATGCGCAGTCCATCCCCAGTGTTACTGAATGGAGGTCACTGATGGATGGAATCCTCCATCAGTGGTCATTTTCCCAGTGCAGCGCTGGCATGCAGGTCAGGGGAGCTGTGTATAGGCATGAATAACGCATATTAAACTATCGGACTTCAGTGCAGAATTGGTGCAAATACAGTGGCAGACGTGGATGAGCTCAGAACAAATCTCATCCGCATGCATGAAGAAATTGACCCGTGGTACGGATTTTTAAATCCACAGGATGTTAGTTTCTGCTGCGGAAAGTGCACCCATAGTCAATGGGGGAAGAGGAAAGAAATACTACTAGCTATACTTATGCAGATGATTGAAAAATGCTCCGGCACTCAAGGACGTTCTGTGCAAAAATCCCGGTCTTTATTAAATCTTCACCAAAATACAGGTACCGGGATTTTTGCACAGAACGTCCTTGAGTGCCGGAGCATTTTTCAATCATCTGCTTACCATTGGACTGGCTTGGGTCCGCCCCGTGCACCGTTCTATAGGATCGGAAGGTGAGCTGGCTGTAACCTTTTTCTTATAGCTATACTTATGGTTGCCTATTGCCAAGTCTAAATGAGTTTAAAATTAAAGAAACATCTATCGTCAAAGTTTAAAACAACAATAGTTTTAAAAATGTAGCGGCTGCAGGGGTCACAGGTAGTGACATGTTAACCCAGGGGACTATCCAGGGAATGCTGCGATAGTAGTGCCAGTAGAGCGTGGTTTTGCATGTATTTTTCTGCAGCTTTCATGGGATTTGCTTCAAAAAGTTTCTGTATTGCATCTGCTATAATGTTATAGAGAAGAATGGAAATTCTACTATGGAAATTCTGAAAAAATTACCGGGAAAAAAATCAACAGCCATTCCACATAGAGAATAATTACTCAAACTATCCCCATTACCTTCAGGATAAAGGTAAAAATGTGAGGACATTTACACTGCTGCAGATTGTACTCTATACCCAGATGAGAGTTCGGCATATTAGGGATTAGAAATATGAATTTCCTGTTTGAATCCAGTGAGAACCAGTTTCCGGCAAGCTATGTTCGCCGGAAACTGTTCGCCGGCGAATAGTTCGGGACATCTCTATATATATATATATATATACATATATATATATATATATATATATATATATATACATATACACACACACACACACACACACATATACCCACACTCCAATATACATAAATCTGTGAAAACGTAGCTGTTAATTGGAATAAACCTCTAATTTAGCAAGCAGTGACTGGCACTATATTTCATCCCATTATTCTATGCGATTTGATCGCTCTCCAGCTTAAGACGTCAGCCGGTAGAGCTGAAAGGTACCGCAGCATGAGTGGGAAAAAAAAAAATCATCTCAACAGCGAAACTGCAACAATCAATTTGCAGAGTATAAGCGCTGGCCAGTCTCAGCCCATCGTGCATGCTGCTTCACTCGGCAATCTTTAAACAAGGCCCCACAGGGCCTCCGCTGTCAAGTCGTATGTGCCAGTATCACCAAGCTGCCGCTCCAGTCGAGGCTCAGGAGGAAAGCAAAAGCAAGTAATCCTGCTATAAGCAGCTCCAGGAAATAAAGAGCGAGTCAACATACAGCAACAGCATACAGTCAACTATATTTAGCCAGCCTTTATGGAAGAGAGATTATATTTTCAAATACAAGTAAATTATGGGAACCAAACGATACCTGTCAGTCTACACAGATTCCTAAAATCTACAGCCATGTACTTCTGCATCCAGGAGCGGGAGGCCACAGGCTTAAAGGTGTTATCCCATAAGTAATATGATAAAAATTAAAATCAGACATCATATAGTACATGACAGTCTCTTTCTAGCAAAGCTAGAACCAGCCCTGTACCTCACATGGATCCAGAGATCTCCCCATTCATGAAATCATACTTACCTCCTCCATTTAATTGCCATGAGCCGGCCACCACCATCTTGATTGAAGATCTAGTGTGAAACCTCACACGGCCCGTGATGACGGGATGTTGCGCGAGATCTTCAAGTAAGATGCCGACGGCTGGCTCATCGCAATCAAATGGATGAGGTAAGTAAGATTAGTATATTGGGCAGACTAGATGGGCCAAATGGTTCTTATCTGCCGACACATTCTATGTTACTAAGTATGATTTATTTATTTTTCTTACTGACATTCAGGGAAAGTTGATTCGTTACCACGAAGCACGAGGAGATTTGGCTTTGTGGCGAATCAAAATTTCCCTGAAATGCTAACGCCTAATTCTCAATTTACTTAAAAATTTCTAAGTGGAATACTAAAGGAACTGCATGATTCCAGGGTTTTGAGAAAAGATGCTTCATGATCGTTATTCCATTGGTAATACCGTACAATGTTTTACTAAAAGTGAAAGGTCAGGAGAGGTGACAGGTCCTCTCTAAGGTATTCAAAGTCATTTGGACAGACCTATCATCGGACTATCGGATTAGCGGACTACAGATATTTCAAATCCTACGTCAGCTGCCCCATAGATAGATACCGCTAATCAGCTAATAGATTCAAATAGACTTAGCGGGGACGATTCAGATATTGATCAAAGGGAAAATCCAGTCAAAACGATTTTCTGGTCTGTCGTGGACATTCATATACATCGTCACAGGTGCATATCCATCAAGCAAACATGGTTGATAAAAAAAAATGTCTGCACAACTTTACAAATACAAACAATAGAGCTGAAAAATGGGGATCATTCTAAATTAAAGTGGTATTATAGCTACTATAAATGGAAAAATGGAAGCTCTTAGCGCACATTTTTGATCAAACATGTGTTTGGCACATCTACCAGGCATCAAGGTGGCTTCCGCAGATGGGTACCTAACACTAATATACCGCCTCTCTTGGACTTACCTAAGCCTACATTTTCAGGGCAGTGTAGGAACCAGCTACATTTGTACTCTGCTCAGAAGCCCCAGGCAGATGGGCCTTGCTCAGTCTAAAAGAGGTGCTACCCTCAATATATACTACAAATTTAGACTAGCACATTCATATACATAGTCACAGGTGCATGTCCATCAAGCAAACACGCTTTGTAGATGGGCCCGACACACGTTTGATCAAAAATGTGCGCTAAGAGCTTCCATTTTTCCATTTTATAGTAGGTATAATACCACTTTAATTTAGAATCATCCCTATTAAGCCGCTCTATTGTTTGTATGTGCAAAGTTGAGAAAGCCCTTTTTTTTCATCAACCATTAAATGTTCAATAAAATTTCATTCAAATTTGCATAAATGGTACAGTCAAATATAAGAAATGTTACATTTTAGATAAAAATCACTCTTTCTATCAGTTCCCCCCCCCCTCTCCTCTTAAACTAACTTTCACTCCTTCCTCATCCTTACGTCTTTAACCTTTTGAGACCGGGTCAATTTTTGTTTTGTGCATTTTTGTTTTTTTCACCTCGTCAAGTACAGATTGGGCTCAACCCACTTCATACTCTCCTTGTGCACCTGGAAGTACAGTTTGGTCAGGGTGGGCAAAACAGTTGTTGTCTGCCATGTGGATAGCTCACATATGTGGAGCAAAAAAGTTTAGGCTACGTTCTCATATATCTGGCCATCCGTTTTAATTTCTCTCCCACACAGGAACGCCAGAAACTGAATCTGGAAGGGACCAGACTACGTGATCCTTGCTGGCATTTGGGAAAACGGCCCCAGCACTCAATGTCTTTCTTTTAAGGGGCAGCAAATCATAGTGCCCGAATGGTGCACCAAATGTCTAAAAATGTCATTGATTGTATTCGCCTCAGTAATAAAAGAGGCCAGACACAACTGATTATAAGAAAATAAAATCTATCATATTTTCCATAGGACAATTTCAGATACCAGCAGTGCCTAAAATGACATATATGTGGCCCCCACCAAAAATAAATAAATAAATACCATGGGCAATTTATGCATGAAAGCTAAGGGTAATATTTATCTTGTGCTGGAAATTGGCAGATTTACGATACATCTGTGTGAATCCTCATGCTATTCACAACACACAATAATGCTGCACATTTACAGGCATAGCTGTAACACATAATACATGGGGAATTATCACCAAATGACTGCAAGCTCCTTATCCATGTCTACATATATAGACACACGGGTACACAAACACAATCATTCACAGATATAGCGTCAGTTTTAGCATTCCATCAAGGAAAAGATCAATTTGAGTACATTTGAAAGAAGCTGTACTCAATTTTGACCCAATAGACTGAGCTAACAGGGGTCAAAAAACAAATTTATAGGTCTAATAACTGCGGGCCTTAGTCTTGAATGAACAAGGCATCCCTGCTCTTAAATGACTTTTCGAAGCGTTTAACTTCACAAGTAAAAAAAAAAAAGAAAAAAAAGGAGTACAAGACAGAATTTAAAGGACAAGGATTCGGCGATCAGTTCTATTTCTAGGTGGAAAAAAAATGTCCCTCGTAGCTTTATTGTCTGTAAATTGAGAAAATGCGTTATTTGGCAGAAGAATAGCGAATGTTATGGATGGTTAAAGACTACGTGATTAATGTACCAATAAAAAGTATCTTACAATAAAAAAAAAAAAAAAATCTGTTGATAGGACAGGGTGACATAGAACATTAATTCTGTGTCCTTCACTCCCAAGACCTCTGTATAATTTAGTCCCCATGTGATGGCTGTGAAAGAAACTACATATACAATTCATTTGTGTGGGCTGAATGTTGTATTCTCTCACACAATGCTCTATATGAAGATAAACTACCTTCCTGTGCCGCATGTGGAACTCGCTTAAAAAGAAGACCTTCCTAGTACAGTAGGGCAGATTTATTCTGCACTTCTCCATTGCTAAGGGATTAGAAAGCTTGTCTCCAGAAAATCCCCTGGATCTTGATGAATGCCCCCACACCGATGTATTCTTATATGTAATACAGCCATCATGAGCCTTTGTCTTCAATGAAATGGGAAAGAAAGTGGTTTTCCGAGATATGGTGCATTGTACCAGGAAATTAGAAAGGTCTGTTATTTCCTATGGGCAGGAATATTGGGGCAGTTAAATGCATTACATACAAATATCAGTTCAAAATAACCAGTACTGATATAGTACAACTGATATATTACATATATTACATACATTTCTAATGATATACCTGTATAATATTTGCTCCTACGAGGAAGGTCTATAAATGGCTAATTTGGATAGTCCTGGGCAACTATGTCTCGGTCTACTAGTATTAAATGTACTTTATTAGGCTCATAAGAACAATTTATTTTTATTTTTTTCATTTTGTAAAAAGAAAGTAAATAAATATGTGCAATTTACAGAAACCAGAATGAGGGGGAATGTTTTCTAAAGAAGAGTTTTTGAGGAATACACTTTTGAGGAATACAATTTTTGAACCATGGGAGCTACCCCTATGGACCCCACCAGTTAGCAGAACTAGCACAACTACATTTATGGATCCACCACCGTGCCTGGAAAACTACTAAAGGGGCTATGATGCTCAGATCATTCTTCCTGCTTATCATGGGGATCCAACCCTTGGGAATCCCACCTACCATACATTTTTAATACAGCTCAACAATTTGTAGTCGAGGGGAAAAAAATGTAAAAAGGGCCAGAATGTCTGAAAAAAAGCAAAACTCACCTTGCCAATCCCTTGGTGCTCCTGATCTTCCTCGGCGTGTAATTGGCTGAGTGGCCACATTTTTGTGCAAAAAGGAACCAGAAAGTAGAGAAGATCAGAGGGGATCTATGAATAATTACAACAAGAATGGAGGGAATTGGCTAAGGTGAGTATCACATTGTTTACTTTAAGCCTAGAAATGAGTGAATAAGTTCTAAAGTAATCACATTTTTGGACTTATACAAAATCTATTTTCAGTTTGATTTAGATGAATCTCTCAATATGGTGGAAACCATATTACAAGTAAAACGGCAAAGAAAATGGCATCTGCCACCAAAAAGGGATCATCTGTTTACTGTATTTAACTTTTTTTTAAAATCCAACAGTGTAATGTGTTATTAACCCCATTCCCGCATCCATAGTACTGAGTTATACTTTGTGCGAGACTTGAGTAGGCAGTGTCCACATGTATGGCAGACGTTGGGTCTTTAAAGATGGAGTCCGCTCATAATTTGAACGGATGCCATAGCTGCTAGGTGCTTGCTGTTTTATATATATATCTAGAAGCAGAGTCGATGGCAATTTAACCTCAGTTAACCCTTAGATGCCATGGTCACTTGTGAGCTCCCAAGGTCCAAATGGCTCCCTCACACCGAGAACAAGGGAGCCATTCAATTGTTATGGCAGCCTAGGGCTTTTTGAAGGCTCCAAGGCCTATCACAATGAAGTTCCCTTCAAACCTTGCCTGTGGCAAGGCTAGATGGGAGCATAGTCATTTTTCCATGAGCTGCAAACATAAATCATTGAGAAATAGACTAGATTTAAGATGTGTTGGCTACAGTGGGTCAGTGTTTAGCACTGGGGGTCCTAGGTTTGAAATCCAAGGAACTGCATGGTGTTTGAATGTTCCTTGTGTTTGCATGAGTTTCCTCCCATATTCCAAAGACATACTGATAGGGAACAAATTGTGAGCTCCACTGGGGACAGCAAACGATGATGTCTGTAATGCTCTGCATAATATGTCAGAGCTATATAAGTAAGGGTTTATTCACACGTCCATAAGTGTTTTGTGGATCCGCAAAACACTTACACCGGCCATGTGCATATGGCCGGCACTATAATAGAATAGGACATGTTCTATTTTTTTGCGAAGCTGCAGACCGAAAGTTCGGGGCCGCGGAACACAAATGCAGATGCAGACAATGAATGGGTCTGCACCCGTTCCACATAATTGCGGAACGGATCCGGACCATTCATACGGACGTCTGAATGGAGCCTAAATAAAAACCAACATTTTTCAGAACTGGTAGTTTTAGCCTTATCTAAAATCTGCTGCATTGTCTGACAGACTTCAGTAGATACTGTATATACCCCATTGTGTAAAACTTTGAAAACTAGCACTTTAAAATAACCTTATAAGTAGCACTTAACATCCGATATGTGACTAACACCATTAAGACTGTCTGAAACTTCTTACTTTCTCTCCATGACTATCAATGTGAAATATCCATGTTGTCAGTTCTTATTTAGTTTACCACAAGACAATCAGATTTGATAATATGCACAAGGTCAAACATTAGCTAAAAGTTTTCTGTGCCAACTGAAAGCTACTAGATATGTGGTGAGGCAGTATCACCAATGGGAAGAATAGATAATAGTAGTCACATGAATTGTATTGTGTCACAGTTATCACTTTTGCAAGATGAAAAAATACTTCAACTGAGCATTATGGGGAATGCTTAGCTTTACACCTCTGCTTTAAATTGAACTAAGAACTGTATCTATCTCAAGAAACCTTAGGAGCTTGGAACAAAGTATTCGCTTAATATTATGTTTGCATCATTTTTGACTGGATGGTTACAGGATGTTAATACATTTTATCAACTCCCTATGCCCTGGGCCTGTTAGAGTATATGACACTTCCCAAAAACCTACCAAAAATGAGAGACTCTGCTTGGCCATGTATTGCATGGTTGCCCATCTCATCCAACAGTGCAATGTATGGGTGGACAACCCTTCGCCATCAAGTTCTGCTTTTGCGGTATAGGTGGCAACCCATTTAAAGACCATACACTAAGCCAGTGTATAATACTAGTTATCACTATGCAAGCTTGGTGTAAAATAAGATGCATTACAATGAGCTCAACTTGAATTTATTATGAGCTTGAACATTTATAAGATTCACTGCTTAGGCATTTATGAGGGTTAGTTCACTGAATAAATATTGGAAAGGGCACTCACAGGGTGGTTGTTGGAGTATAGGCCAGGGATGGGGATCTTTCCCTAGTGAATCCTGACTACCCTTAATTGCAAGGAATCATCCTACCCTACCCCTGCCAGTACCCTAACAGACCCTACACTGTTCCATAGCATTTTCTCCAGTCTGGTTTATTAGTGGACCTATGTAGAGTAATCACAGATGTGTGCTACACAGATAGTCATAACCAGACCACATATATAGGATAGACTCACTAATAAAGTCCTGCTACAAAACAAACACAAATAGGTCCTGCTTAATCAAGCGACCACAGGCAATATACTTCTCTGACACCTGTAGTGATCAAGTGCCAGACAGACGTGTAGTAACAACAGAGAGACAGTTATAATAAAATCTCAAAATGGTGATTGTGAAATCAAAAAGTAGAAAATCAATGGTCCCCATAAATCCTCTTGCTAAGCATAGATACATAAATGCAGATTAAGGTAATAAGTATGGCCCACAATAGGGCCAATCACGCAATGCTGCAGTCAAGAAGGGTCCAGCATACAGCCAAAAGCCCTTATAGTCGAGAAGTGGAGATGGACCACACAAATGGTGGTCAAAAATGGGAGAACCATAATTTCATTTACCTAAAAGTCACCAACAGTAGCTGCTATTCTCTATTTAGTTCAATGGAGGTGAACAAACTAGCCTACAGGTCTCTGTAGGTCATTAGTAAATGCTCCCCATTATATACAGTCATCAAAATATTGACCAATATGTTCTCAGTTGAATTATTTTGAATGCATTTTTGGAGTCACAGTTTTAGTTTTTGTTTGTTTGTTCTAGCCATATATTAATTTTACAATGTTATTCTTCAAAATGTTCACTTATTTTTCAATATTATTAGTAACATAGTAACATAGTACATAAGGCCGAAAAAAGACATTTGTCCATCCAGTTCGGCCTGTCATCCTACAAGTTGATCCAGAGGAAGGCAAAAAAAACCCTGTGAGGTAGAAGCCAATTTTCCTCACTTTAGGGGAATAAAAAATTCCTTCCCGACTCCAATCAGGCAATCAGAATAACTCCCTGGATCAACGACCCCTCTCTAGTAGCTATAGCCTGTAATATTATTACACTCCAGAAATACATCCAGGCCCCTCTTGAATTCCTTTATTGTACTCACCATCACCACCTCCTCAGGCAGAGAGTTCCATAGTCTCACTGCTCTTACCGTAAAGAACCCTTTTCTATGTTTGTGTACAAACCTTCTTTCCTCCAAACGCAGAGGATGTCCCCTCGTCACAGTCACAGTCCTGGGGATAAATAGATGATGGGATAGATCTCTGTACTGCCCCCTGATATATTTATACATAGTAATTAGATCTCCCCTCAGTCGTCTTTTTTCTAACGTGAATAACCCTAATTTTGATAATCTTTCAGGGTACTGTAGTTGCCCCATTCCAGTTATTACTTTAGTTGCCCTCCTCTGGACCCTCTCCAGCTCTGCTATGTCTGCCTTGTTTACAGGAGCCCAGAACTGTACACAGTACTCCATGTGTGGTCTGACCAGTGATTTGTAAAGTAGTAAGAATATGTTCTCATCACGGGCATCTATGCCCCTTTTGATGCAACCCATTATCTTATTGGCCTTGGCAGCCGCTGCCTGACACTGTTTTTTGCAGCTTAGTTTGCTGTTTATTAAAATTCCTAGATCCTTTTCCATGTCAGTGTTACCGAGTGTTTTACCATTTAGTATGTACGGGTGACTTGCATTATTCCTTCCCATGTGCATAACTTTACATTTCTCAGTGTTAAACCTCATCTGCCACTTATCTGCCCAAGCCTCCAATCTATCCAGATCCCTCTGTAGTAGTATACTGTCCTCTTCAGTGTTAATTACTTTACACAGTTTAGTGTCATCTGCGAAAATTGATATTTTACTATGCAAGCCTTCTACAAGATCATTAATAAATATATTGAAGAGAATAGGGCCCAATACTGACCCCTGAGGTACTCCACTAGTGACAGTGACCCAATCTGAGTATGTACCGTTAATAACCACCCTCTGTTTTCTATCATTGAGCCAGTTACTTACCCACTTACAGACGTTTTCTCCGAGTCCGAGCATTCTCATTTTATATACTAACCTTTTATGAGGTACAGTGTCAAATGCTTTGGAGAAGTCCAGATACACGACATCCATTGATTTGCCGCTGTCAAGTCTAGTACTTACCTCCTCATAGAAACTGATTAAATTAGTTTGACATGACCGATCCCTCACGAAGCCATGCTGATATGGCGTTATTTGCTTATTTCCCATAAGATGCTCTAACATAGCATCTCTCAGAAAACCTTCAAACAGTTTACCCACAACAGATGTTAAACTTACCGGCCTATAGTTTCCAGGCTCTGTTTTTGGACCCTTTTTGAATATTGGCACCACATTTGCCATGCGCCAATCCTGTGGGACATTCCCTGTTAGTACAGAGTCCGCAAATATCAGAAATAAGGGTCTGGCTATGACATTACTTAATTCCCTTAGGATACGGGGGTGTATGCCATCCGGTCCTGGCGATTTGTCTATTTTGATTTTTTTAAGTCGCTGTTGTACTTCTTCCTGGGTCAGACAGGACACTTTTAATGGCGAATTTATTTCAGCATTCAGCATTTCATCTGACAGTTTATTTTCCTCAGTGAATACATTGGAGAAAAAAATATTTAACAGCTTTGCTTTCTCCTCGTCGCTCTCTGCGACTCCCCCCTCATTACTCTTTAAAGGGCCGACACCTTCAGATTTATACTTTTTAACATTTATATAATTGAAGAACATTTTAGGGTTAGTTTTACTCTGTTTGGCAATTAATCTCTCGGTCTCTAGTTTGGCCGCTTTTATTTGTTTTTTACATGTTCTGTTTTTTTCCTTATAGTTTTTCAGTGCTTCCGTGCTACCCTCCTGTTTTAGGGTTTTATATGCTTTCTTTTTGTCATTTATTGCTTTCTTTACAGTTCTGTTTATCCACATTGGTTTCTTTTTGTTCCTTAACCTTTTATTCCCATACGGTATGTACCTCTCACAATGAGATTTTAGGATGTTTTTAAAGATATCCCATTTTTTGGCTGTATTTTTATTTTTGAGGACTTTGTCCCAGTTAGTTAGGCCTATGGCCTCTCTTAGTTGGCTAAATTTAGCTTTTTTGAAGTTTGGTATTTTTGTTTCTCCCTGTAGAAACGCTCTTTTGAATGATAATTGGAAGGTTATTACTTTATGGTCACTATTTCCCAGGTGTCCCCCAACCTGCACGTCTGTTGTTCTGTCAGGTCTATTGGTTAATATTAAGTCCAGTATGGCCGTCCCTCTAGTCGGGTCCTGAACCAGTTGGGAGAGATAATGGTCTTTGGTTATTGCCAAGAATCTGTTTCCTTTATGAGATATACAAGTTTCAGTTTCCCAGTCTATATCTGGGTAGTTGAAGTCCCCCATAATAACCACCTCATTATGATTTGCCGCCTTGTCTATCTCGTTTAGTAGTAGATTTTCTGTGGACTCTGGTATATTAGGTGGTTTATAGTAGACTCCTATTAGTAATTTATTGTTGTTTTTAGCTCCATGTATCTCTACCCACAGTGACTCCACATGTTCATGTCCCTCACTTATATCTTCACGGAGTGTGGGCTTTAGACAAGATTTTACATAAAGGCAGACCCCTCCACCTCTCCGGTTTTGACGATCCTTTCTGAACAGACTGTAACCTTGTACATTAACTGCCCAGTCATAGCTATCATCCAGCCATGTCTCAGTTATTCCCACTATGTCATAGTCCTCCTCACACATCACTAATTCCAGTTCACCAGTTTTATTAGTCAGACTTCTGGCATTAGTATACATACATATGAGAGGTTTATGTATATTTTTTACCCTACACCTTTCCTTCTGAACTGTTCTTGTCCCTCCTTCCATTTCTCCCCCAGTCCCACTACCTTGCCCCCGGTCTCTATCTGCACTATCTTCCCCTTCTATAGTGTAATTACCCTCCCCCCCAGTCCCTAGTTTAAACACTCCTCCAACCTTCTAGCCATCTTCTTCCCCAACACAGCTGCTCCTTCCCCATTGAGGTGCAGCCCGTCCCTACGATAGAGGCTGTAGCCGACAGCGAAGTCGGCCCAGTTCTCCAGGAACCCAAACCCCTCCCTCCTACACCAGTTCTTGAGCCACTTGTTAATTTCCCTAATCTCCCGCTGCCTTTCTTGTGTGGCCCGTGGTACCGGTAGTATTTCGGAAAATACTACCTTTGAGGTCCTTGCCCTAAGCTTTTGCCCTAAATCCCTGAAATCATTTTTAAGGACTCTCCACCTACCCCTAACTTTGTCATTGGTTCCGATATGGACCATGACCGCTGGATCTTCTCCAGCCCCTCCCAGTAATCTGTCAACCCGATCCGCGATATGTCGAACTCTAGCGCCAGGAAGACAGCACACTGTTCGGCGATCACGGTCTTTGTGACAGATTTCCCTATCTGTTCCCCTAATAATTGAGTCTCCCACTACCAGCACCTGTCTGGCCTGCCCTGCTCTCCTGGTCCCCTGCTTACCGGAGCTGACATTCCCCTGACTGGCAGAGGAAGTGTCCGGCTGCGGCAGTGCCGTCCCTGGACTGACATCCCCCTCATCTGCCAAACGTGCAAACTTGTTGGGGTGTGTCAGATCAGGGCTAGCCTCCCTGGCACTCTTCCCTCTACCCCCGCTTTCTAAATGTTACCCAGCTAGCTACCTCACTTTCCTCAGCCTCCTCTCTGTCACCCTCTCCCTCATCTACCCCAAAGAGTGCTTGCTCGGTGAGAAGCAAACTTTTTTGCAAATTGTCAATGCCTCTCAGTGTTGCAACTTGCCCATTTAGAGACTCGATTAGCGATTCCAAACGGGTAATTTGCTCACATCTTGAACAAAGAAATTCACCCTGGAACGGCTGTTCCAGGACTGCATACATCATGCAAGATGTGCACTGGACTGCGTTGTCAATTGTGCAACACATACTAAATGGGGATTACACCACAAAAGAAAAAAATACAATACAATGTAGTAATAATATACAGGCTAATTGCAGTCCCCCTCTGAAGTCCCTGAATCTAAAGTCACACACTTACACAACCACACTTAATCAACCACGCGTCGCGGTCAAACTCGCGTTATATATCTGCTTATATTAATATAAATGCAGCTCACTGCACCAGCCTGGTTTGCTTCCCCTCTGGAATCAAAAAGGCTGTGCTGTTCTTACTGCTGAGTTTTTAAAGTCTCCTAATTAGACAGCCACACCCTAATTAAACAGCCACACCCTAATTGCTCACCTGTGCAACCCCTGGAGAAAGAAAAAAAAAAGTGTTATCACAGCACAAAATACAGTCAAACACAGCCACTCATCAATGTCCACAAATTATTTAGCTCTCAGATACTCCCTCACTTAATCTTAAGTCACACACTTAATCAACCACACTTAATCAACCACGCGTCGCGGTCAAACTCGCGTTATATATCTGCTTATATTAATATAAATGCAGCTCACTGCACCAGCCTGGTTTGCTTCCCCTCTGGAATCAAAAAGGCTGTGCTGTTCTTACTGCTGAGTTTTTAAAGTCTCCTAATTAGACAGCCACACCCTAATTAAACAGCCACACCCTAATTGCTCACCTGTCCAACCCCTGGAGAAAGAAAAAAAAAAGTGTTATCACAGCACAAAATACAGTCAAACACAGCCACTCATCAATGTCCACAAATTATTTAGCTCTCAGATACTCCCTCACTTAATCTTAAGTCACACACTTAATCAACCACACTTAATCAACCACGCGTCGCGGTCAAACTCGCGTTATATATCTGCTTATATTAATATAAATGCAGCTCACTGCACCAGCCTGGTTTGCTTCCCCTCTGGAATCAAAAAAGGGGAAATGTTCACTTATTTTTCAATATTATTCTTCAAAATTTTTACATATTTGTGTATTGTGAGATGAATTCTGATATAAATACACTTCTACAAACCGTGTATAAAGAGAACATGCTTTTTTCAACTACTCTGTCTTCACTATAGTCTTTGGAATGGAATGACTATCATCCGCAATGCTGCAACTCAGCACATATTGGTATGCGTTATTTTATCATGTCTATTTTGTCACACTCATTTTATTACCCTACACTACTTCAAAAATTCTTTTATCTAGTTCAATGTCAAAAGGCATTATCAGACGGCATATGCTGAACATGGCACAAAACACTGTCTCGTCTGCGGTGTCCGCGGGACTAGCATTAAAATGTTAGTAAAGTAACCAATTGATGAAAAAATGACAGCCTAATCACTATAAAGTATTTCACATTAAGAGGTTTTTTTTTTCACTAGGAGAAGCAACGCCTGAGAATAATTTAATGGGGGTTAGACGTTTAATGCTGTTAAATAGCCTACATTTTGCACCTAAATTGAGTGTAATATCTATTAAACATTAACTTACAAATTCTAAAGTACAGGGATATGTCTGTAAGAAGCAAAAGTGTAACGTAAATGATTAATTATGTTATGGTTTGATTTAGTCTGAAAAGACGACAATAAATGAAAATGGGGTTATCGAAACTACCTAGCTCTACCGGTTAGTAATGCCATACCCCACTTATCATTCCCTTCTAGAATTTTTCTAGAAGGGAAGCTGGCATTGAGGAACTAAAGGGGTCATCCAGCCACTTAGTTTTAAAAAGAAAGCTCAGAATTATGTAAAATAATAAAATGATTCGAGATTCGATAGGATACAAATTTGATAACATTTTTTGTAAAAAATCAAATTTTGAAGTGAGAGAAAATATACATCAGAACATCATCCATAGCTTTTCAGGATGACTGAAGCATTTTCAGGTTGGGTCAAATCGATTCTGGTCCGCATTAAAACGGATACGTTATTTGGTTGAATTGGACCAAACTGGATTTCCAGAAATTTACTCATCACTAATAGTAATAAGCCTTTCAATAGCCGACATTCATGTTCTATTACTTACCGGGTCCCCTGTATTTCCTCTCCACCCTAAAATGATTTTGCTTCCGCCAATCACATGGAGTACTGACAGGTATATAATAGAGACTCACATAGTGTCACCCTAAACTGTAAGGGCTCACTCACACGACCATATGAATGGTTCTGCATCTTTTTGGAACGGGTGCGGACCTATTCAGGGACGTAGCTAAAATCTCATGGGCCCTGGTCCCTCAGTGCTTGTTGGCAAGGGGCAGAGGAGCACATATCCTTCCTGCTGCCTGAGGCAAACTTTGAAAGGGCACCCCCTCATGCCAAATTCTTAACCTAACTCCTTCCCTCCAGCCAGAGGTGTAAATTGACCAGTATGCACTTTCTATAATGCCAGTGTCTTATGTGGCACAAGGGTCTTTGGGCCCCCTCAGGCTCCTGGGCCCGGTAGCAACTGCTACCTCTGCACCCCCAATAGCTACACCCCTGGACCTATTCATTTCAATGGTGCCGCAAAAGATGCGGACAGCACACGGTGTTCTATTCCGCTGCCCCGTGAAAAATATAGAGCATTTCTATAATGGGCCACCTGTTACTTTCCGCAAATTGCGGAACTCACACGAGTGGCATACGTATTTTGCAGATCCGCAATTTGTGGAACGCAAAACACAATGCGGTTGTGTGAGTGCGCCCTAATTTTCTGTGCATTGAAGAACAAATTAATATAATAATCTATCTATCTCTCTAATCCGTGCTCAATTTTCCTTAAAACACATTTTACATCCCATTCCTCCTTTTTTTTTAATTACACTTTGTTTGAGCCTTTCTAATTTGCCAGTGCATGAATTGGCCTAAGACAAGCTCCATTTTGTATTCATTATAGTAGTGAGACAGATGCACAATGATAGCCTTTCCGTCCTCTATTCTCTCGCTCAGCAATGAAACACACGGTGGCCAAATTCAGTCACATCTAGGAGGGTGTTTTTTTTTTTTCTTGCTTGACAAGTCGTTGTAATTGAAATGAAGTCTAATCAGACTCATTACTGTTTTCAGCAATTTGCACCACAGAAGATGCTTATTAGGTAACTGTGTTTAATAAACCACTCTCTAGAAAAATAACAGTAATGAGCCCTTAACAGTCAATCCACGGTGTGAATGTAATTTGAAAAGTGTTACTGGTGCTGAATTGATTTTCACATTTAGTAGTGTCATAATCAAGTCTTAGAAAATCGGCAAAGAAGAGGCCATAAAGAGGTAAGTTGCACAAACAGACTGACTCAAAAGAGAAGGGCATGTTTGAATTAGAGCGAGTAAACTACTGCTGCACAAAATCGTTTTCCTTGAAAAGCTTATTTGCTTCACTCAAGGACAAAGAAGGTAAGTTTCTGCTCACTCTGTACTAATATAGACAGATAGACAGATAGATAGATGGATAGATAATAGATATATAATTGATAGACTCTGTTTTAGCAATCAGAAGAGGTTTCAGCACCCAAGCCCCACAAATCAGTGTGTTCAGTGCGGTGGTTTTGTGTCATTTTTAAAACAGTTTTTGCATTGTGAGGTTTCACCAAATTTATTAAATGGTGCACATTATTGATATATTTGGCACAACAGCATGTGGTCTATACCAATGTGTAACCAGGTGCAATTTTTTTGCCACAGTTCAAAGCTCTCATATAGTAAAATATGCCATAATCCAGGTTTACTTCCAGTTCTTAAACATAGACCATTTAGAAAACTGGCAAACTGTGGTTGCACACAGGCAAAAGTCGAAGGATTTTGCACCAACATTTGCGACAAATTACCACCACAAAACAGATGTAATTCCAATGATAAATTTCCCCCCGCACTGTTTATTTCAGAAAAAAACCTTCAAAAAATAATATGATGGTTTTATCTCCAAGACCAAACCTGTACTCTGTGTGGGCTCAAAGTTCCATAATGTGTTACTGGTTCTCCCAGTATTAAATAATAGCCGTCTTTGTTAGATCACAAAAAAATTTAGCAATCCAACTGGAATTATTTTTAAAAAAAAGAGAGAGATTATTGCATACTTGTAACAGCGCCCCTAGAGTTCTTTCGATTCTCTCTCAGATCATTCATCTAATGTGTCCAGGTAGACACATACTCCCAATAGCCCAGTCCCACTACATTGATCCTCTTGTGCGTGGGTAGCAGAGCGCAGGACAACCAATAAGAATCAGCAAACCAGGAACAGCTTCTTTTCATTGGCACTGAACACACTGATTTGTGGGGCTTGGGTGCTGAAACCTCTTCTAATTGCTAAAACAGAGTAGATCAAGCTCTTAAGGTGACCTTACATGAGATAAAAAATTGTCAAAATGGAAAAACTGGCACAAGCGGTTGTTCGTAATGGTCAATGGCAGATTTGTGCCTGTCGAAAACGTAATCAGCCATGCTAGAAAATTATGTCTGTTATCAAACCTGAAACTGTTTATGGCATGATTTTCGGAATTCAGATAATCAATTGCCATTGTACACAAGGACCAGGGAGCCAGTTAAGACCTCATGGGCATGACCATATCCGTCTTCTGCATCTTGCATTTCCCCCTTCCGCAGGTCCTGCACTATGTTAGAAATGGCTGTTCTTGCCCTCAAAACAGACAAAAATAGGACATGTTCTAATTTTTTTTCGGGGCCACTGAATGGACATAGGTCTGTGGACAACACACGGTGTGCTGTCCACATCTTTTGCAGTCCCACTGAAATGAATGCAGATTGAATTCACAACACAAATACAGGTGCGTGCATGAGACCTTAATCTGGCATGTTGCTGGTGGGGTCCTTCATACGAACAATCCTATAGAAGACTGATTGGCCGCGATGCAGTCGAACATTATCTCAAACGTATGACCAGCTTTAGAGTTGAGCAAAGATTAAGGGGCACAACCCTCAGATGCCCCTTCATTTTAGTGATCTGGGGGGCACCCACGAATCAAAATGTATGACATATCACTATAGATCAGGGATCAGCAACCTACGGCACTCCACCTGTTCTAAAACTACAACTCCCAGAATCCTCCTTTCACTTCTATAGGAGTTACAAGAACAGACGAGTAAGTGTGAATTCTGAGAGTTGTAGTTTCACAACAGCTGAAGGTCGCAGATCTCTGCTATAGATGGAAGCTTGTTATAAATGATAGCTATCCGAATAGCAGGTTGCTGCAGCCATGTTAATAGATTAGTAGACTTTTTGGAAAACAGTGTAATAAAAAAATATTAGAATGTGACATCCAGTTTGACATATCCCTCAGTAAAACTAGGAATTCAGATAATTAAGTCAAGATAGACAAGGGTCATATTATGTTGCAATTGTAGCAGGATTACATTTTTGATCTAAAAAAAATTACAGTATCTAAAGATGGGAAACAAGATGAGATATTTGAAAATCCTCACCTTGCTGTATATGGGGCATTCTCTATCTAGTATATCTATAAAACCCTATACTAGTACATTGGTTTTAAGGCTTCTTGCACACGTTGCAGATTATGCATGGATTTTGTGCGCAAACACCACAGCATAATACAGTACTGATAAAGTGAATGAGATCAGACAAATCTCAGGTACACTTTGCTTTTTTTTCCCTGTGGAAACTGACCTGCCATATAAATTTTGAAATCCGCAGTATGTCTATTTTTCTGAAGATTCTTTGTGCAGATTTCACCAATTGCAATGCAAAGGGTGAGACCTGGGCAAAACCACATCAAAATCTGCAAGCAACACATGTGGACTTCAGTCCGAAAATGCTGAAAAATTTGCATGAAAATCCATGAGAAAATTCTGTTTGACGTGCACCCATGTGCTGGCAGCCTAAGTGTTTGGAACAGCACCACTTGTGTCCATGGGTTGCATCTGGCATTGAGCTGTAGAGCTGTGATATCAGGTACAACCTTGCAAAAAAGGGGTGCTGTTCCCAGAAGGATAAAAAAACATCAAATTTTTTTATTCTCTTACCACCAGTTTAATAACCAATGATTTCAAAAGTTACAGAAAGCTTAAGTGAACTTTAACCAAGAGGTCATTGTTCATCCCATAGTATTAAAGAGGACAGAATTCCAAGAGGCAGAAAGCCAATGAGATAAGTAGAGAAGACACCATAAGTTTATAGGTTAAATGTAGATCATATAAAAGCTTCAAGCAGTAGGACAGGTCAAGGCTAGCTTTTCAAGTATAGGTGTGAACTGTGCAAGTCTCAAGTATCAGGGAGTAATGAAAGTAGAATTACAGATGTAGATAAGCACACAAATCAGGTCAGGGGTGGATCTGAGTAACTGTCAAGAGCTGGGGGGGTCAAGAGAGCAAAACACAATGAAGTTCAGTTTAAACCACAAGTGTTGCAATTGAAAGAGGATGTTCTCATATAGAGCAGATGATCTGAAATTGAGAATTTTGATTAAAATTCGCTGTTAAATAGAGATTGCCTACTCTACCTATATATAGAGCTAGTTAAAAGTATAATGAGCCATTACGACAAAAGATTTAAGTACTGAATATCTTGTACATTGTAAGCTCTTGTGGGCAGGGTCCTCGCCCCTTCTGTACCAGCCTGTTAATAGGTTTTTGTTTATTGTTCTTGTATTTTATATTATGTATGTGTAACCCCCTCTTGATGTACTTTAATGGCCATTTCAAATAAATAAAAATAATATTAATGATATCTGTGAGTCCCAGGGACTTTCTCCATTATGGGCCCATTTTTTTTTATTCTATTTTTTTATATTCACTTTGCATTTCCTTTTAGTGGACAGTGGCTATAGGGTTTGTTTACTTGCTGTAAAGCTTTGGGTAAGGAGTATAAAACATTAGAAAAACCTTAGCTGTATTAACTGTAATGGATGACCATTTCTCATATTGACCTATACTCTGATTAAAATGTTTTCTCATAGTGGCATACGGTCTTAACCAAGATCCTTCAAGCAGGCTTTGTAGGAGCATCTTTAGGGTGCAGTCACATAGTCGGGTTTCAGATGCAGTTTTGGAGGCCAAAACCAGGGGTGAATTCAGAAAAGAGGCAAAGTCATATTTGTCCTTTACACTTTCTTTCCTTTTATGATCCACTCCTGATTTTAGCTTCTAAAACTGCATGCATAAACCTGGCCATTTGGCTGTACCCTTGGAAATCTACTTCCTAACAATAATCTTTGTAGCTAAGAAAAAAGTGTTCTGGTTGCCAATGTCTTTTTGTCCCCCACCCCGTAGATTAATTAATTAATTTATTTATTTTATGTACTTATATAACGCTTCTTTATTCCGTAGTGCTTTACAGAAATTAACATCAAGCTGCCCCAAATGAGGCTCACAATCTAAGGTCCCTATCAGTATGTCTTTGGACCGTGGAAGGAGACTGGAAAACCCAGAGGTAACCCACACTAACACGGGGAGAACATACTCCATGCTGAATTGCCCTGAATAGTTGCCCCATATGATCCACATGATATGAATGAAACTCACCATTGGGTAAGTACATTGGGGGCAATTACCATTATCCTTACATTTGAGGCCAGAAATAAATGCTTGCAAGAAATAAAGCTGATATCTTGAACTGAATTGCACCACCCCATGGTAAGTATTTAGAGACTTTTTAAATATTTATCTGAATATGTGTCTATTTCTCCTGACTCTACCAATTTTTTCCAAAACATAATTTCAATAAATTTCCGTAACAAGCCCTTATATTAAAAAAAAAAACTAACATCCTATCCTCATTGCCACCTGGGAATAACCCCATACTTTTCAAAACATGATAGTTGTTTACTCTGAAAACTGACTTATCAATAGTTTTCCTTCTCTCTGTTCCTCTCTAGCTGGGGTGGGATATGGATTAGGGGGGGGGGGTGGCTTTGAGTGGGAGTTGTATATTTGGCAATGTTTCTGTAATAAATAAAGCTTTAAATTAATAATTTAGTTTTTTTTATGAACCTGACAGGTAATCCTAGGAACTGCCAATGGACAAGGGTGGCATTGTAGACTTGTATTGACATGTGTAATATGATACTTCAGCAGAGCTGGTCCATCTCAAGATTGACTCAAGTATATTTCAAACAGAAAAGCAATTAGTGTGAGAGGGGGAATAAACAGCTGATAACATGAGAACTAGACATTTCTCACTGATAAGACATATTACAAAGTTTCTTGAGGTCGTTTGTACTATTGATTTATTTATAGTTGTGCAGAAAAATTAGTGAACATTGAAGTACTAATCTTACAATCTTTAGAATTCAGTTCAATTATACATAGTAAATGCAGAAAAGCCACGTCATAAATAAAATAAGAAATGCAAACAAAGTATTTGATTGTGGCTATTGTATTAAACTAAATGATAAGCACTTATTGGGTGAACATTTTTATTTTCTGAAATCTGCGATCTCTGTGGGAAAGATGGATTTTAACATCATACTGTATTTTCTCCTTCCCATCATTTCTCCTTTTAAATCCGCACTTGCTCTCCCTTATTGCACTTTTTACAGCTCTAGTAAGTATAAGAAGAGATCAAAAGATAAAGTAAGAAGGCCTACAGATTGCTCCAAGAACCGAAAAAAAGATGAGACTCTGTGTCCCAGCCACTATGCCTGTGATTGGCTTGATAAAAACCATGAAGAGGGAACCAGATCAGTGCTATTCGCTGCCTACTGAAGTTGGCCTCATGAGGCCGCTTGCTCCCCATGGAGAGAGAATAGCCTTCATAAGCAAGAGGCCTCTATTAGCAGCATACAAAGCACAGTCTCCCATTACGGAGCGCCATTATCTCATTAAAGAGACAGCAGGGACAATGAAGGCTTTTTTTTCCTCTCGTTTAAGACTATTGACATTTTTCTCCCTGTTGAGAATGACAACATGAGAAAGATACGGTATAAAAACAAATGCCAAAAACAAAGAAAATTGATATGAATGGAGAGAAAGCAACAAGATATATCAAGATAGAAATATAGAGATTGTCCCAAGGAAGCAAGGCTTCACTTTTTTATTTTTTTAAATTTAGATCAAACTAAATAATAAAATGTAGTGAAAAAAAAGACGCTCTTCATGCTTATTCTTGGAAGCCTTGATATATTGCTCACGATACTTAATTTTCTATTCTCATAATTACTGGGCACCGTACAGGATTAGAAAAAAGGATCAGTTTTTTTATGTTTTCTCCCAAATAAACTGTGACACTCTTGCACTTAGTTTGTGTCTGATACCGCATTTCAATATTATTAAAGTGAATGAGGCTGAGCTCCAATACCAGATAGACCCCCAAAGACAAGAGAGACATTGGGGGACATTTTATCAAATCTGCTATTTGTGCCATAAAAATGTTGCAAGTAATGTTGCACACAACATTTTATAGCAAAAGTCAAAAATTTAGCAACTTTGTGTGAGCTGCACCTTCTCATACCACTTTCAGAAGTGGAGTGACAAGTTGTTTTGAAAGGAGATTACTTTTAAGATATTTATGCAACATGCAACTTTATAAAATGTCACAAAACTCCACAACTCCATGCTAGGTAAGCCCCAGGAATAATTTCACTAAAATAGGTGCAACAACATTGTACTTGCACAAAATTTATTAAAAAAACAAGTGACGCGTTCATAAATTTGGTGCATGTTAGCATAGCAACTCCAGTGTCAAAACTAACTTCAAATATAGCTACGATAATGATATTTCTTGAGAAAAAGCAAGACCTTGAACAATTATTTTAATATGGTAAATCAATAAGATAGTCATAACATTAAGAACATTGGAGTCATGACCTATGGGACCTATGGGATCCCCATTGATTATAAAAATGAAGGGACTGAGGTGTTTTTGGATTTTCCTTACATAGTAGAGCTCCCAGACCCCTGCTGTTCAGGGGACTATAACACAGCTCCACTCAAGTGAATGGTTATAGCATAGTTCCATGCACAGCAAAAGTCTGGGAGCGTCGCTCTGAAGGTAGAATCTGTGGGGGAGAAACAGCACTTAACCAGCACCACTGCTACTTTGCACTCAGGTTTGGTGTAGATTCTGGCAGTTGGACCCCCACCAATCAGTTTGTGATACTGCATCTTGCAAAATGCCATCATTGGCTATAGTGGCAAAATCCCTTTAAGATTAAACAAAAATATGAATATATATATATGTACACATATAATTATCTATATTTTAATATATCCTTTTCAGAAGTAGGTTAAATACAATATTTTAGAATAATTTCCACTGTAAGATAAAATAGCAAAATTAGTTTTAAAAAGTATGAAAAAGAAAAAAAAGATATATAATAAAATATTACATTTTCAGATGTATAAATATCATGCAAAACCCATTAAAATAAAAAGCTCTATTATAAAAAGATGATTTTGAAAAACTATCAATAAATATTCCATTTTGCAGTGGCGGACTATAAATCAAATGAACTTTTCCTGAGGTAGACAAAATATGAAAAGTGCAACCGCATCCAGCTTTTAACATAAAATTACTCATCTGAGTCAGAAAATACTGCGGTAAGATAATGTGAAATTATAACATCTACGACTCCAGATTCGAGACTCTCAAAAATCAATCATAAGGATAAAATTGTGTTAATTTAATGATGTGGTTGATAGCATATTCATATTGGAATAGAATGTATAACACACATCTGTTTGTGGGAAATTTCTGCACAGCCATAGACTCTTCACCCATTCTCCTCCTCCCTCTGTCTCTCTTTGCATTGCCCCAAAGCGAATCACAATTTTTTTTTATTTTTTCAACCCGTCTTCTTGGAAAATTTGGGTTAAATTCCTGAATTTTAGAATCGATTTGCTCATATGTAGCCTCCACTCATTCTAGTATGCACTGTAGATCATTTCTGATTCTATTATGCACCAGTCAGTCCCCAATAATTCTAGTATGCACCATCGAACCTCCACCCATTTTAGGATGCACCATGAATATTACGCGATCAATACAGGCGTGGGTCAAAAACAAATATATAGCACTATATTGAATATAGTGCTATATACAGTATTCGTTTTTTAGAATATTCGTCATTTTTCTCCCTGCTTAAGTTGCTTGTGGGCCAATGACTCATGAAGCAGGGAGTGATCATGTGTTCAGATGGAAAAAATGACGAATATTCTCAAATTTGCGATATTCGAGATAAAAATTTGCTTTTCGAATATTCGCGCTCAACACTAATCAGCACTACACTAGCATTCACTAGAGATCCTATATTCTTATTTACCATATATTTTTCACACACCTTTTCCATAGAGCCTCCAAAAATTCTCCACATACCCTCAGTTGTTTTTTTCTGCAGCTGAAACTCTGAGAAAGGTTGAGCCTGATACATCAGTGGCTTTTTTTTTCAACCCATGTAACTCAGTTCCATATTGTAAAATGAGTTGCTTTGGTGGCAAGTCCATGCATTTTTAGAAGTCCCATTCAGATAAATTAGACAGTCTCAGAAACGTATGCAACAAATATGCCACATTTGACTATACCCTAATTCTCCATAAATCCTCCACTTATTCTAGTATATATCGTAAACCCTCCACTCATTTGAGTAGCAGAGCCTCTGGTCACATTCACATTAAATCCATCATTTACAGAATTTTTTCCAAGGTATTCATGTTCAGCATTAAACATTTTGTAGCAAGTGCCTTTGAGTATTTTCTATCTTTCTGCAGAAATGCAACCTCCTACTGTAGATCATGTTATTGGCGCTGAAAAGAACAGTCTATGCTCTTAGTACAGATACTTTAGAAAACTTAAAAGCTATGGGTGGACACTAGTGTTGAGTCAATCAAAGAGAAACTAATTGAATTTGATCCAAATTTCAGGAAAAATTTGATTCGCCAGGAAGCCAAATTTCCTCCTGTGGGTGCATTTTTTTATATTATTGTATTCCACTCATTTTGGGCTAAAAATCTTTTTTTTTCCAGTTGGTTATTATTAAATATTCTCAACAGTTTTCCTTCTACAGCTTTCACTTTTCTGCTTCACACCGAATCTGTCAGAGAACTGTTCTGCTGGCTGTATCTATAGTCCTTTTCTCTGAATTCCTGACAGATCATAAAACATAATTTAACTAAAACTAAATCTAACCCTCTCTTGTTAAAATCTGAGGTCCCATTTTGGAGAAATTACTCTTTTTTTTCCAATGAGGCTTTAGTGCACCAACAGGTGGGCCTAGCCCCTGAGAGCACCACAGCTCCTCCACCTCCCGCCGAAGCCACTTTCCCTCCTCTTAAATGACAAATCACTGAGTGTGTGGAATTTCAGGACGAAACAGGAAGACAATGATTATGTGTGGCCCTGCTACTCAAGTGGAGGGGAAATCGTTTAGAGGGAAAGGCAGAGGTTTGGCAATGCTTTGAGGGGCTAAACCCACCACTTTGTGCTCTGAAGCATCACTAGCATATAGAATCAAATACTAATTTCTCAACAAAAAAAAGCTACAGATCTGAACAAGAGAGGGGTTGCTTCACTTAACAGGATGAACTAGAGCAAGTAGTATGCCTAGCTTAATAGGGTAGATCCTGTTAACAGATTACCATAGGCCGGTCATATAGATTAGATAGCTGTCTACTGAATACTCAGCTTGGCCAAGCATGCATGTGCTATAATGGGGAAAGGTGAGAAGGCCATGACCAAACTCCTCTGGTAGCAGCTTATCTCACTCAGAACATAATGATTAGGCTGTTATCGGTAGAGAGTCAGAAGGCCCCCATATACATTAGATAGTCAGTCTAGCCAAAATCAGCAGGTATATTGCTGGTATATAAGCTATTCTTGGGAGACTGATGAAATGGTTTACATAAGTTTCTCTGTACTTTTCTTAATTCATTGGAAACCTCCTTTAGAAATGAAGGCATTTTGGAGTGAAGCATCCCCTATAAGTAATTATTATTATTATTAATATTATTATTGTTAATTTAATTTATATTCCAAAATATTAGTACTACAATTTGGAAAGGAACTTTTCATTCACAAGTGAATTTTGGCCATACATGGTTGGAGAGAATACACTAACTGCTAAGACGCAAGTTACACTAAAATAGGTTTAATGGGCCATTTTACATTAAGCAAAACCAGATATGACATTTTCTTAAAAGGTCTACACAGCTAAGATGAAAAATTCCCTAAATGGTTCACTTAAAAATGGCTGTTGAGCTTGACAGCTTTTTTAATATACAGTATGTAATGTTTTAAAGTGAAAGACAGTAATACAGGACATGTTTTTACAATATAAATCTCTGGTGAGAACTGGGTATTTTCAAGATCAGTTACATAGCATACTCTACTAATGATTAAAGTGTCTCTAACAGTACTTTCAATGATATAATATTTGAGAAAAAGCTCTAGCGCTCTGTGTTAGAAGAATTCATGCTGTGATTAATAGGTTAGAATCTGTTCTGGGATGATGTTTTATAATACACAGCACACTTATTATAGGACGCTCTATAACTATTTCTGTCAATCTCTGTAGCTTAAACGGAAAGACTTGTCCAGTGCTGAAAGCAGACCACAAAACGACCATGAACAACCTCTCAGGTATCAGGTTAGTGTATTAACACAGACATTGCAGTACATGTATCTGTATTGAGACAGAAATTAAGCCCAATGTGATCAAAAGTGAAAAAAATATGGTCCATGTGATCCATCATATGTTTCCCGAAACTGCACCTTTACCTTTGGGTTAGAAACAAGTTTTTATGTTAAACATATCTTTAAAGTATTTTTGATGATGCTATTTTTAATTTTCTATGTCACTATATTATAAAAGCTGCCGTTTCCACACAATTCCTATTCATAGTGGCCACTCCTTCATCTGCTCAGTTCACTTTTCAGCAGTCATCTTATTATCATTAACAGCAGGATTACACAGAGGGAAATTTCACCTATATACAGATAACACAGGATCCATCATTCACAATAGGTGATTGACAAACTTGCCATAGAAGTCAATGAGCCTCCTCCAGTCTATTTTGTCTATGTCCCATGGTGGCTACTATAATGTATATCTCTTACTCCAGTTAACAATAGCTCAGGCAAGATGGCTTCCCCCATAATCATGTTCAGGTAATGGAGTAAAATAATCTACAATCACAAAATAAGAACTGATTACAAAGGATATGTGTCATTGGCTGGTTTAAACTTAGCAGGAAAAAAAAAATTTAGACGACACATTAACTTCAATTTCTGATTGGTACAAGTCCAGAATCTCGCACCTCTGTCGATTATCTGAAAAAGCAAGCATGGCAATGCTTACTGCTCCAGATTACTATCATAAACGTGAAAGGAACTGAGCAACAGAACCAGGATCAGAAGCAACCGTATGGTCAGCAATGTGCCTGAAGGGGAATGCAGACCTTTTATTCAGATGATCTTGGAAGAGTCAGACCCGCACTGAACAAATATAGATTAATGTCCCATAAAACTTCCCTAAAATCTGCAATAAATGTCGCTCTGTCAAGAAAGGAATATTGCAGAATTTTCCACTTTTGCACAAACTTTGCAGCAAGCAGAATAGTGCGCACCATCAGCACGATTGCACAAAACATGACCTTCATTTAAGGGTCCATTCACACGTCCGCAATATCGTTCCGTTGCGGACCCATTCATTTCTATGGGGGCAGCACGATTTCAATGGGGGCGCAATTCTGTTCCCGAAAAAAATAGAACATGTCCTATTCTTGTCCGCAATTGCGGATCCGCAAAACACACACGGATGTGTGAATGGACCCTTATTAAGTATAACCCTTAAAGAGGTTATGCCATGATTGACGTGAAAAATAAAATTCAGACATTATACAGTACATGACAATACTTTTATAACAAAGCTAGAACCAGCCCTATACGACATATTGGTCCAGAAACCCCCACATGCACTGCTCCAGTTGCTCTGCTAAATCATCTTCAGCCTGGCAGCTCAGGTGCAGTGATGGCCAGTTCGCAATGTTCACCCGCAAGCACATGCGGGCTGCCATCTTAACTCACAAGTCCGGGCGATGCACAGGTAAGCCCTTACCTGTGCCTGCGCCGCGAGCCGGTCTGAAACAAATGCGGTCACCGGGAGCAGGCAGTTCCGAGAACAGCCGCCAGGGGCCTTCATAGGGCTGTTCTCGGAACTGCCTGCTCCCGGTGACCGCATTTGTTTCTGACCAGCTCGCGGCGCCTGCACAGGTAATGGCTTACCTGTGCATCGCCGGACTTGTGCGTTAAGATGGCACCCCGCATGTGTTCGCGGGCGAACAATGCGAACTGACCATCACTGCTCAGGTGGCATGTACTTTCTGCCGCAGCTCTCTCCCTGTAACTGCCACAGCTTCTAATAGAACCTATGGCTGATGGCAGTTGAGCATGTTCAACCAGCTCAGTGAGACGGACAAGAAATAAGGAAAAGAACAAATAGCAGGTGGAGCTATACAGATAGATTTTTTTTTAATAACTCACTGGCTATACTACATTTCTAATTACATGCAATTATAAAAGTATACAGATCCAGGCACTGAATTGAAAATGTAGAATAAGATTCATGACACAATCTATTTAATGGATAAAAGGGTTCTTCAGTTTTCATATTTTATATGTCATTCAGAAATGTCAAAATTAGTTTTGGTGGAAGGTTTGAAGCTTGGACCATCAGATCCATGATCAAAGGAGTTACAAATGCCTTGTACTCACAATGTCTGTATTCAAGGCCTTAGAGGGTTGGCTACAAAATGTTAGTTTTGTAGCAGAAACTAAGACCACAAAGTAGTACTGGACTTAAAATTTGGTATTCATAACATTAAGTTATGAAAATGATGCAATTTTTATGGCATCATCATGTTTTTAATCCAACAAGAATTAACGTAGGACTATTTATAATTAATTTTGCTGTCTACTCCAAGTCTTGGATAAACAGAAGAACATGGTGTCTTAGAACCCATATAACCAGCTAATAAGTAATTAATGAAACAACACCTTTATTAACTAAATTAATTAGTTTATTAATGGCTTATTTAGGCCATGGTGTATAATGTTACCTTAGAATTATAAATATATATATTATACCAACAACAACTTCAATAATAATAACCACAACATTTGTCCGCCAATGGCGACTTTACCCCATTCATAACACCATGACATTTTAAGGGGTGGGTGTTTCTTCTCTGCGACGTCAGCAACTGATTTATAACGATCTTTTATCTTCTTTTATAGGTTACAGTACGAGCTACTTGGCACCTGCCTTTCAACCCATTAATTTCTCCAGCCTAAACCAACTTTTACAGGTAAGTAATCCACCAGCTTTTATTTATTTATATGCAAATAGAGGGTTCATGACACCATGTTCCCCCTATTTGCATACACAAATATGTTTTTTTCATTCAAATATAGTAATCACTTGTAGGGTGCTTTATAATGTACATCTCTTGTGTATACCTCTAGCCTTAGGACAATGGGCTACAGCCTGTACCTATCCAGTCATTACAAAACTACAACTTTTAGCATTTATTGTCGTTTTTCAAAAGATGAAGAGACATAAGTGGAGATGGCTGTTTTGGAGAATATCACTCAAATACAGTAACCCATGTGGCATTTTCTGTGAAATGCTTAGTGGTATTTATAAATGGTCATGCAAAGTTGGGGTGCACTAATTTAAGGAGCAAACGATAACACTGCTCAATCTATCACCGACTGATAAGTGTTGTTGTAGAGTAGACTGTGTGTTAGTGCGTAATAATTTGCTA
This sequence comes from Bufo bufo, assembly GCF_905171765.1. Taxonomy (NCBI): domain Eukaryota; kingdom Metazoa; phylum Chordata; class Amphibia; order Anura; family Bufonidae; genus Bufo; species Bufo bufo. Next base: position 195,269,205 of record NC_053395.1, on the reverse strand, counting down.
TAAAAAGTTAAACTCAATTTAAGCAAACTAATAAAAATCTGAATATAACTTTTTACAGTGTTACAGCTTCCTAAACATGTATTATTGTATCCAATCATCTAAACTAAAAATAAGCACCAAAATAAATTCAACATAATTGCAATTATTTTCAACACTTCATTGGTTTCCAGGGGGACGTTGAGCTCGGTAGGCTTATTTTCAGTGCATTGTATAAAGCACTATCTAAGTGTGAATAATTTTACATTACACAAGTCTATGCCTTCAATAAAATGCACGGAACAAGAGATGTGGCATGTGATGTATTAAATTAATATTTTGGCATGACATCTAGTTAGGATATATTCATACGCAGCAGATTTGTTTCTGCAACTAAAAAAAAAGTTCCGTTCCTCTGAATAGGGTTGTTTCAACAGCAAGCTTCATCCAGACAAGTGATGTGGTCACAGAAATTTCTGCAACAATTCTGCCACATGCAAATTCTCTCTTAAGGTCCGTTCACATGGGGTCTTTCTCAGGTGGAGGATGACTTGTAATGGAACAATTTAACTAATGAAGTATGACCAACAAGTACTCAGGGGGGGCCTCAGAAACCAAACGGTCTCTGTTCTTCCTTCTCTATCGATGATGTGTTGCCATGACATGTTTCCGCTACAGCCAATCACTAATGGTGACCTCAGTGGTGCCGATAAGTCATGGGTACAGTCAGCACTTGTCTTGTCTGGTGTAGACACGATATTGCTGGAACAAGAAGAATAAGAGAACTGCGAGGGAAAAGGGAAGCATCATCCTAGAAGCAGAACATTAAAAAATTCAGGCCTTCTATTCTTAATCTATCTCATGGATGCTCACAGCCAATCATAAGCCTGTATTGAATGCTGGGATATTTTTGGGATCTTTATGATATCATAGAAACAGGGTGAATGTGCCAGCTCATAGGATGTTACCTTCCAAATACTATTCTAAAATATCTACATTTGTCTTGCAAAGCCTTAAACACTAAATAATTTAGAGATTCACTACAGCTGCCGGGTAATCGGTGGCAATTCTATATGTGACAGTATGTCTAGCAAGTTTGCTTATTAAATTATGCACATACTACTTTATACTGCTTTACTAATCTACAGAAGTGGAAAAAAGGTAGGATGTTTTATGAGGAGCATAATTGTCCTCTCGATATCTTCTCCCTTGGCAGGAATTTGCAAGCCGTTCCTTTTCAGCTCTCCACTGTTCTTCAAATATATTCCTACATAAAGCTTGGAACCTCACACTGGCAAGTTTGTATCTTTGCAATTTAAATTCAGTCACTGTATCTCTCTGACAAAGGATGCCAAACGGAGGGGGGAAGGCCATTCAAGCTGTTGACTGCAGGCATTTAGGATTTAATGGCAGCCCATGTCTGCTGGTGACTTTCAAGAAGAGGATATTATAAGTGGCGAGACAGGCTAAATTGTAGGTTTAGTCATCTGAAACGCTGATACATGCCAAAATGAAGACTTATGTCCACATAAGCATGTTAAGTGAATTGTGTCGGGAGAAATCCCCACATGGGATCAAATTATATAATTGTTTTCAATAAAGATCACATGCAGATAGTCTCCATGGCCTCCTGAATACTGAATGTATTTGCTGTACTTGGACTGACACATGGAGAAGTGTGGAGTGTGGAAGAAAAAAACTGACTGAGGTTTTGAGATCTAAGGCGACTGTCCCCAGAGGAAGAACACAGATATTTTTTAAATGCCATTTTGTACATTCCGCACTTACCAAACATTAAATTTAAGAGACAGGCAGAACAGAGAATAAAAGTCATATCTGGCAGGGGTAGAGAGGGCACTGATTGCACCAACAGCTAAAAAGTGCTTTGTGTTAATCAAATGGCTTTTTTTTACATTAATTAAACTGACAATGTTAAATGTATAAAGGTATCGCTTGCATGAAAAATGTTTCAAAACTAAAGAATTAATAGTGAGAAAAATATATATTTCTTAACATCCAAAAGAGTAGTATATTATATAAAAGGGGTGGTATGCATTTGAGTAAATACGTTTAAAGACGAAAAGCAATATAAGACTAGTAGAGCAAAAAAAAAAAAAAAAAAAGTATATGCCTATATTGTATTACATAATTTCTTCAGCCTGGAGCTTCTTGCAGAAATTTATGCAAACAACGTTGGTGTTTGGTATCCAAAGGTGACATCCATGCATGTCCATAGACTGGTGATCAATTGATCACAATGGGTATGGTGCCACTGCCACCCCAATGATCAATTCCGATCGCAAGGGAAGATAAGGGCAAATCTCACATTTCAAGCATTACATATTACCTATGCAAAAGTAATGGCCATACCAAGTCTTTCACAACTGAAGCTGCTCTTCTAATCACTCTATACTATGGCTTATTGACAAGAGTCCAAACAAAGGACACTAACCCATATGCCTTCCAAATACCCTACAAGGGGTCAAAGTTACACTATCCAATTAGCAACAGGAACACCACAGCAAATAGACAGCTATCATTATTTTCCTATGGTATGACACAATAAAACATTTTTGTCATACAAATTCTCCTGGTACAATTAATTAGATAAATAGTGGATATCATTAATATATAGAGCCACTGTAATATTTTTGGAAGTACAATTCAATCTAGGGGGTCAAAGCAATGAATATGATCATAAATCAACCTAAATGACCAACATAGCTGTTGCTGTCCTCCAAGAATAATGCCACAACAGATTATGTGGGGTGCAGATGTGTGCTTCTTTACCTTACTTCTTCCCTCAAAATGTGTATTTCTTAACCTTTCTCTTCTCGGCTTGAGAAATCTCAAGATAAGTGGCACAAGATGACCAGCTTTGAAACAAAATTTTTGCAATGTGCTTTACTGTATTGCAAGTTAGGCTACTTTCCCACTAACGTTACTAGTTCCGGCAGGCTTTTTCAGCAGAGAACAGCCTGACAGAGCTCTCTGGATCTTGCATTGCCAGATGGCCCGGCTGTCCACCTTTGACTATAATGGGGTCCAGTGGAGATCCAGCTGCTACCTGCCAAGTATGCCAGCATTAAACCAGGGTAGCAGCCGGATCTTTGCCGGACCCCATCATAGACAATTAGGGCTAGTGGGCATTCCAGTAAAATCTGCCGAAACTACTATCAGCAGTGTGAAAGAACTATAGCACAAACATTTTTTTCTTCAAACTTCGCTATCTTGCGCCACTCATCTAGGGATCTCTCAAGGAAAATGTTAAGAAAAGAGGGAGGGTATGGAGGGATCCATCTGTATTGCTGCTCAGACACAACCCATGGACAGGCATGAAACTTTTTTCGCAGAAAGCAGTCGTGTTTAAATTATTCATCTCAATCTTAATTCACAATTATTCTGATCATTTCTTGTTGAAAACGTTAAATATTTCTAACATCAATATACTTCAAAAATAAAATCTCAAATCAACTCTTCAAAGATGGTGGTACAAGCATTGCAGTCTGCTATGTTATATAGTGAAATACATGAAGCACAAAAAAAATAAAAAATAGGTCAAGGTTCTCTAAATGCATTTTATATTACATGTACAACTTCCTAGAAGCCAACAGAAAGTAGAAAAGAATCACAATAGATCTTGAAAGCCATGCAATATTTATTATTGAACATCTTGGAACATACCCAAAATCAACACAATAACAAAGCACAGATGGAGTTGTTTAGAATGCAAATAATTGGCTTGACACCAATCTAAGACTAATTAAAACCTGTTAGTTTACCATTGTGCACCATATTGAAAATAATCAGTTTGCACTCACGTCTATAAACGCTAATATATAGCCTGCTAATAGAGTCTTTGCCGCTACTTCTGTGTTTGCTAATTGCAAGCTTTCGAAGATACGGCTGTTGGGTAATTTTATGACACTTTGCTAAAATGGTTTATGCTCAGCGCAGAGAGTTACAGCACGTATTTACACAGCCATATTTATTTAATATTTACCACCTGTGTCTCCGTGGGGAAATATCGTGCAGCAGAAATAAAGGAATGTCAAAAAGTTCCTCCGTTTTACAACTCTCAGTCTGAAGGAAATATCAATTTGACTTGCAACATGTACCATGTTCCGACTTGTCATAAAATGTAAAAATCTACAGAACCATTTGTCTAACTACAGAGCAGACATTTAAGAGAAAAAACTGGTAACACCTGTAGGTGTTAGGGGAGTTAATGTGTACAATGTGTCTCTCCAAGTCTAGTATTATTCATCTCACTCAAAAAGTTAATGGTCTACATCAATGGCTCCATGACCAATCATTGTGAACCCATAGAGCTAGCTACAATAGCATCACTGCTCGAATGTAGGTCGGTGAGTGACAAAGCATGATCTTATCATTGTATTTAGGTAGTAAAGCTTTACAATGAACAATATAATTTTTTTTAGATTTGCTCAAATGGTAAATGGAACAGTGCTGAAAGTAGATATCAGAACAGAACTGAAAAGCAAAGGTGTCTACATGTTAGCCCTGTAGTTGATCAGTGCTCTCTAACTTAAAGGTGTCTTCCCTAAATATTAAAGAAGAATCTTAGAGGGGGGTGGTCCCATCTCACTATTTCCACAGCAACATGGGAATAAATGACAGCATGAGGTGGCCAGGCTTATGGAAATAGCCGAGCAAGCAGGAAGTTACAGTAGTGTCTGGAAGACCGGCCACCTGGGAACAGCGTTTAGTCTCATCTCTCTGTGGAAACGGCAAGATGGGACAACCCCTTTATTATACAGTTATAATCAAAGTATCTAAAACGAATAGTCTGACCTATCGGAAAACAGAATTAAGTGATAGAAGGATTTATATCCTTAGAGCCATCCAGGTAGCCTTCAAAGTAGTCTATAAGCTTTCATACAGGTAGTCTTATTTATTCATTTTATTTTATTTTTTGGGATCTGTAGTCCAGAGGTTATCCACAAGAGAATTAACAAGGTCAGGCAGAGAATCTGTAACATAGGCCTAGCGCTAAGTCATCCCAAATTTACTATAGACCTTATAATAGACATTACTATGTCTAAAGGAAATTATCATGCTTAGAAACTACTCAAAGCTGTTGGCTTCTCCACCCAGCTTTACCGTGGACACTACACATGCATAAAAGAAGTATTTTTCTGGAATATTACAAACCCAAATTTGTCCTTGAAAGTGACAGAACGTGAGGCTTAGTATAACAATCCAGAAAATGGGTTCCACAGCTTCAGAATCCAGTGATGGCGTGTTTTACAGTAAGACAGCTAATATTGGTCATTGCGTACAATTAAATTTTGCTGCTTGTCAATGGAAATATAATTCATAATTTAAACTTGGACATCTGGAATTCATCACAAATAAGAAATAATTATGTCAAGTTATGAGGATGGATATTATTATTATTATTACTACTACTATAATTATTATTAACATTATGCAAGATAATATTACCTATATACCATTTTCTGCTCATAATCTCTTTTCATTCTCAAAAGCATTACCTAAAATGACACCACCAATGGTCTGTCTGACGACTGAGTTATCCATTTTGAGATGCATAAGCATTACATTATTAATACATCATTCTACAAGATTTTCTATATCACTAACATAAGTTATAACCCAGAAAAAAAACTGAAAAAGAAAGGTTGCTATATAGAGTACGACAAATTCTTGTCATCAAGATGAACAGAAAGGCTATAAAAAAAAGCACACGTAAAGTGAAATAACAAGACCTACTGCCACACAGTATAGCTATACACCTAAGTAGTAATTTTTTTGCTCGCTCACATCTAGACTAACACAGCTACTATGGTTGCATCAATTAATTCTGATATGGAGGGATGCATCAGGCACAACTCTGAAATCTAGTAATACAGATCCTATCAAGGTGATTTCCAATCAACTGTGCAGTGAAGCAAGAATTATTAGAGTGAACCGAGGGAGACCCTTTCATTTCCTTTAATAGTGTTCTTTAAATTGTGAATACTAATATAAAAATCAACATGAATGTCTGGTTAGTATAAGCAATTATATTGGGAAAAGTCATTTTCAAACTTAACAATAACTTATTTTGCTTCCAGAATGTCTAATGCATTGCAATTTCAACCTAAGCAACTGAAATTAGGGAGTTTAACCCTTCTAGATAAAGCAGCACCTAGTACAAAATTGGTTTGGAATGCATTTTGCCCGTAAAATTGACACACTTGCACTACAATTGTACAAGATAAAAGATTACAAGAAAACTCAGCTGGTGCCACAGAACCAAGCATATAATAGGCTATCATACTTTGGCACATTGATGCTTGGAAAATGAGATTTCCAACCCAAAACGGTTGATTGTGGAGGCTCTTACCAGTGAGGAACCCCTGTCAATTGCTTCTCAGACAAGACTATATTTGAGGTCGAGCTAACCAATAAAAATGTAATATATATATATATATATATATATATATATATATATAGTGTGTTAAAGACCACTTCTATTTTAAATTTAAACTATTTCCTGTAAATGTAAATTCTAGAGTTTTCTTCAAATAAATGAGTTGAGCTGCAGTACTCAGCAAACCAATGTGCCGAGGGAAAATTGGTCTGCAGATTGCGGGGTTTGAATTAGTGCCAACTCTACTAAACACACAATTCTTTTAAAGGGGTTATCCGAGTTCAGAGCTGAACCCAGACATATCCCCTTTTTTACCCAGGCAGCTCCCCTGAGATGAGCATCAGAGCAGTTAATGCTGTATCACTCAAGGCAAGGGCTTTTTTGTTTAAATTTTTACACTACTAGGCTGAGGCTCCTGCCTATCAGTGTTGCAAGTGACATCACCGGCACTAAAGGGTGGGCTTTAATGCTGCCCGCCTAGCAGAGACCTGATACATCATTGGATCTGCAGGAAAAGCTCTTGCCTTGCGCGATTCAGCACAGGGCAAGGGAGAGCATCGAAGCATGAAATGCTCCGATGCTGATCTCAAAGGGTCTGCCTGGGTGAAGAAGGGGATATGCCCGGGTTCAACCCTTTAAAGCTGGCCAAACTCTCTGTTTTTGGTGGGAATGGCCAATAACCTAATGGAGGGGGGATTTAAGAACCTATTTACACCAGTTTTGTGCTGTAAAATAGATACTCCACTAGTATTAGGTGTATCAAAAACTATGCCCAAAATTGCAGCACATTATAACACAAATCTATGTCTGCTCAGAGCCAGGAGAGAATTCAATTTCTGTTTCACACATAGCCGAAGAAGTGCCAAATTTATGAAGCAGGTTCAGGGTATTTTTTTGTTAAACTTGTCTATGGCTTAAGCGTTTTTTAAATATACTTTAAACAAGTGTTTTTTAACTTCCATAGAGAGACTTAAAAGAAAGAACCTGAAAAATTATTTCTCCACAGCATGCTGTGTTTTGTTAAAAAAACAAACAAAAAGGCTATAAATGCACAAATGAATTGTAATAAACATCACAAGACAGGATAGCTTAGTCTGTAGTGAATTTCATAATTCACAATACACTTTAAAGGGGTTCTGCAGTTTGTTTAGGTCATCAGCATCTAATCGGCGGGGGTCCGACACCCGGGACCCCCGCCGATCAGCTGTTTGAGAAGGCAGTGGTGCTCCAGCAGGGCCGCAGCCTTCTCACTGTTTACCGCTGGCCGAGTGACGTCACAACTTGTATCAACTGGCCTGGGGGGGCTAAGCTCCATTTAAGTGAACAGAGCTTAGCCGCTCCCAGGCCAGTGATACTAGTCGTGACATCACTGGGCCAGCGGTAAACAGTGAGAAAGCTGCGGCGCTGCTGGAGCGCCGTTGCCTTCTCAAACAGCTGAGCGGTGGGGGTCCCGGGTGTCGGACCCTCACCGATCAGATGCTGATGATCTATCCAGAAGATAGATCATCAGTTAAAACAAACTGCAGAACCCCTTTAAAGTGTATTGTGAATTATGAAATTCACTACAGACTAACTTACTTGTGGCATAAGCTTAGACCGGCTGTCTAGACCTGAACCAAATTTATCACAGGGGCTCATGCTGGATGATAACTCTGGTGCAGGGGTAGATACTTTTCTCCAAGTTTTGAGTCAGATCTTTATGAAAGAACTATGGCACAATTTTGGCGCATTTTAGGTCCTACTTCCCAATTAAACTTTGTCCTCCACCCCTTTGTCAAGCATGTCAGAAAAAAGGGTAGAAACCCTCAATGTGACAAATTGCAAATATTGTTTGGTGCAGATACTTAGTAAATGTGAACCATTATGTGTGAAACCAGCCTTAGTGTACAAACAAAGCCGATTTTTGATGCAAAATGTGCTGCAAAATACTGTAGTGGATTTTGGTGATGATTTGCCACAGGTGTCACAACTATGTCTTGCAAGGAGCAAAATTTGCTCTTGAAATCCACAGCATAATTTAACATCCTGCAGATTTCTTTTGCACAGTATGAATGCGATTTCCTAAAATCGCGTACACTTTGCTGCTCCTGTAAAACACTGCAATTTTCTGCACACAAATGAGGAGCTTATATGTCTCCTGTGGCCGTACCCTAATTGGTGTCACTAAAAGCCATGTATTTAATTAACCAGTTTATAACAATAAAATGGTTGGAGGCCTAACAATAGGGCCAACCGTTGTGCATAGAAAAAACATATACCTTGTGGATAGGAAACATCGGAAATGTTTTTAATTAGGTTTTCAGATTAGCTGGAGATGACCTGTACTGACCTAAGTACATTTAATACAGTCCAGAAAATCCAAGTCTCAGACCTCTCTAGGCACAAACACCAGATATAATCAGAGATTAATGGTTGTGGGTGCAGTGACATGACTTTCTGTAATTTCCCGGTGGTGAAAGCGTTAAAACAAAAAATATGGTTCATAGACAGGAGCTTTAAATAAAAATGTCAACATTATTAGCCACCACACGACAGAGTTGATGTTCATTTTAAATGCAAATGAAGTGGCAAACTTTGGTAATATTGTACATGTACAATTGGAGATTTCATCACTGCAGATGTTTTGTCTTCACAGTCTACGTTTGTAAGATTTTGATCGGAATTAACTGGGCAGGAATAGTCGTGCTACATTATGTGTCAAAATGTGAAAGTAACAAGAACAGACAATGAAGCAGGAGGGACAGAAGCTTTACACCTAAGAGAGTTAAAACCATTTTAAAAAATCCCATTAGCTGCAGTGAGGAAATTGATTTCCTAGATAATGAAAACTCTTTTTCCTCCTAGAAAAGGATTCCAAAGTCAAGGAAGAAAGCAGATGGAATGCTATAGACGGATTATGAGAGAGAAAAAGACTCAATCCTACTATCTTAATACTACCCCGGATGAATGTGATATATACATTCGAGTACACACTACAGCCCTAGCCAAATGTTATATTACCCCATGACAGATAGCCAATTACCCAACTAACACTTACTAAAATGGCTTTATGGAAACTACAGCATAAAAGAAAAACAACAGGAAAACTACGAAGTCATGCACTTGTTGGGATAAAACTGCCATAATGTTATATGGTCATAGGTCTATATAAAGGTATTTTAAAGGGGTTTTCTAGGATTACTATAGTTTTGTAACACATACGCTCCTGTTGTTGCTTACTTAATGCTTTTTCTTTCCAATTTGGACTCTCCTGATCCATTTTCACCATGTAAACCAATCACTCTAATTTTTTTACAATCCTGTATGTAGCACTTCCTGTTGCTGGATCCAACCACACCCATGATGCACTTTTCTTTTCTCTGCCAAAGCTCTAGCCCCCTCCCTAACAACACCCAGTCAGATAGTGTATAGATCCTCCCACCTAGCTAGTTACATAGACACTCACTGCCCCGCCCAGGGACATAACATCATAGGAAATAATGTCATCATGTAGCCCTAGCCTAAAGCTAAACACGGCTGGGAAGTTATGGAAACCTGGAGTAAAACTGTGTGTATGTGGAGACTAAGGGCCTGTGAGCTTCTATTGGCTGATAAAGGGCATATGACTATGTGTATGGCAGTTGGGATGGGAAGAGAAAGATTTGCAGGCTTGTATTGGCTAATGCAGGTAATTTTTGGGGAATATCTCAGGAACGGTACGTCCTAGAGAGCTGTGACCCCCCACAAGATTTATTTCCAGGTAGCAAGGGATGTGTATACCAAGTTTCATTGAAATCGATGGTTGCGTTTTTGAGTGATCGCGGAACATACACACACATATATATGTCCTTTTTTATGTATATAGATTAATTAATAATTTAAAGGATGATGATGCAAACCAGAAAACCCCTTTAAGGAGGACATGCTAGTTCTGTTGACATATATATTTTAAAAAATAAATACTTGTGTTCTTCATGAGGTAAAAAACTATTCTGCTGCATTTTTTACACAACTGCATGTTTTGTCATTACTTTGTTATTCCTCCTAAAAATGTAGGAATAAATTCACAACTAGGTGTTAAGATTTGGGCTGTATCCCTTCACACTTTAACTCTGCCCAATCAGTGCTGACAGTGCCATACTTTGTAGGGACACACATATTTGACAACTGGGTGTTGTAATTCCCTGTATTTTTGAGGAATAACAAAGGGCCCACACAATGAAGATTTACGGGAAACAATGCCCCAGAACTTTTATTATTTGGGGAATGCAAGTATCTACTAAAATAGACATGTCAGGAGAGGTAACAGATCCTCGTTTAAGCTTATTTATTGTATAGTGAAATTATTGTTGAGTTGTTAATATAAATTGGTTGTAAATTTTGGGATTTTTTCAAGAACTCCGCTTGTACAGTTCCTTGAAAAAGTATTCATACCATTCGAACTTTTCCATATTTTGTCACGTTACACCCACAAATTTAAATGTATTTTATTAGGATTTTATGTGATAGACCAACACAAAGTAGCAAGTATGTGTGAAGTGTAAAGAAAATGATGCATGGTTTTCAAAATTTTTAATAAAAAAAATCTGAAAAATGTGGCGTGCATTTGTATTCAGCCCCCTGTACTCTGATGCCCCTAAATAAAATCTAGTGTGACCACTTGCCTTCAGAAGTCACCTAATCAGTAAATATAGTCCACCTGTGCATAATTTATTCTCAGTATAACTACAGCTGTTCTGTGAAGGCCTCAGAGGTTTGTTAGAGAACATTAGTGATCAAACAGCTTTATGAAAACCAAGGAACACACCAGACAGGTCAGGGATAAAGTTTTTGAGAAGTGTAAACAGGGATAGGTTATATAAAAATATCCCAAGCTCTGAATATCTCATGGAGCACTGTTCAATACATTATCAGAAAATTGAAGGAGTATGGCACAACTGCAAACCTACCAAGACATGGCCGTCCACCAAATATGACAGCCCAAGCAAGGAGAGCACTAGAGAAGCAGCCAAGAGGTCCATGATCACTCTGGAGGATCTGCAGAGATCCACAGCTCAGGTGGGAGAATCTGTCCACGCATAAACTATTAGTCATGTACAAATCTGGCCTTTAAGGAAGAGTGACAAAGAAGAAAACCATTTTTGAAAGCAAACCATAAGAAGTCATGTTTGGAGTAATTGCCACAAGCCATGTAGGGGAAACAGCAAACATGTGGAAGAAGGTTCTTTGTCAGATAAGACTAAAGTTGAACTTTTTTTCCTAATTACAAAATGCTGTATTTAATGGAAAACCTAACAGTGCACATCACCCTGAACACACCATCCCTACCATGAAACATAGTGTTTTCAGCATCATGCTGTGGGGATGCTTTTCTTCAGCAGGGAAAGGGAAGCTGGTCAGAGTTGATAGGTAGATGGATCTAAATACAATGCAATCCTGCAGGAAATCCTGGTTGAGGCTGCAAAAAACTTGAGACTGGGGCAGAGGTTCATCTTCCAATAGGACAATGACCCTAAACATCCAGCCAGAGCTACAATAGAATGGTTTTGATCAAAGCATATTCATGTGTTAGAATGGCCAATTCACAACCCAGATCTAAATCCCACTGAGAATCTGTGGCAAGACTTGAAAATAGAGACAGACCCCAAAAGACTTGAAGCTGTAAATGAAGCAAAAGGTGGTCCTACAAAGTACTGACTCAAAGTACAGGGCGCTGAATACAAATGCCCGGCACATTTCCAGATTTTATGTATTAAAAATTCAGAAAACCAGAATGAGTATAAAATAAATAAAAAATGTAAATGTTAAAAGGGTATGAATATTTTTTCAAGGCACTGTGTGTGTGTGTGTATATATATATATATATATATATATACATACACTCACCTAAAGAATTATTAGGAACACCATACTAATACGGTGTTGGGCCCCCTTTTGCCTTCAGAACTGCCTTAATTCTACGTGGCATTGATTCAACAAGGTGCTGATAGCATTCTTTAGAAATGTTGGCCCATATTGATAGGATAGCATCTTGCAGTTGATGGAGATTTGAGGGATGCACATCCAGGGCACGAAGCTCCCGTTCCACCACATCCCAAAGATGCTCTATTGGGTTGAGATCTGGTGACTGTGGGGGCCATTTTAGTAAAGTGAACTCATTGTCATGTTCAAGAAACCAATTTGAAATCATTTGAGCTTTGTGACATGGTGCATTATCCTGCTGGAAGTAGCCATCAGACGATGGATACATGTTCTCATAATTTTTACGCCAAATTCAGACTCCATTTGAATGTCTCAACAGAAATTGAGACTCATCAGACCAGGCAACATTTTTCAGTCTTCAACCGTCCAATTTTGGTGAGCTCGTGCAAATTGTAGCCTCTTTTTCCAATTTGTAGTGGAGATGGGTGGTACCCGGTGGGGTCTTCTGCTGTTGTAGCCCATCCGCCTCAAGGTTGTGCGTGTTGTGGCTTCACAAATGCTTTGCTGCATACCTTGGTTGTAACGAGTGGTTATTTCAGTCAACGTTGCTCTTCTATCAGCTTGAATCAGTCGGCCCATTCTCCTCTGACCTCTAGCATCCACAAGGCATTTTCGCCCACAGGACTGCCGCATACTGGATGTTTTTCCCTTTTCACACCATTCTTTGTAAACCCTAGAAATGGTTGTGCGTGAAAATCCCAGTAACTGAGCAGATTGTGAAATACTCAGACCGGCCCGTCTGGCACCAACAACCATGCCACGCTTAAAATTGCTTAAATCACCTTTCTTTCCCATTCTGACATTCAGTTTGGAATTCAGGATATTGTCTTGACCAGGACCACACCCCTAAATGCATTGAAGCAACTGCCATGTGATTGGTTGACTAGATAATTGCATTAATGAGAAATAGAACAGGTGTTCCTAATAATTCTTTAGGTGTATATATATATATATATATATATATATATACACACACACACACACACACAGATACCTTACAGTAACTAGAGGTCTTCACTGTGTGGTCAGTATTCTCACCTGCCAGTAAGTTTGCATGATTTTAAATGGCACAAGAAGGTCATTAAATATCTACTGCAAAAAATTCTTCTGGGTGAAGATCATCACGTATCAATGATGTAGTGGAGACAATATTATTCTGTTGACTTATCAAATCAGATAAAGAATTTATTGTCCTCACAGTTGGATCTGTGGCCATAAGCTGTGCTATGCCTGAGGCAGTTACCTTTTCTGCAGGCTCCTTGTCCCAACCTTGACTGTATGATGTTATTCATTTTTGCTAGATTTTAGCCCTTAGCCATGAAAATCACCCCTCCCCCCTTCTAAAAAAAAGTATCTTCACAGTCATTACTTTCAGCATGGACAACTCACAACAACATGTGTTCATCCCCTCCACATTCCCCAATGTAATTGCTTTCTTCACTAAACTTCTGCAATTTATGTCTTCGACTTCATGCCATGCAATACTTGATGATTCACAAGAAAAGTCATGGCAGCTAGATGAAATTGTGATGGAAAGCCATGTTTCAGGAAGCAGAGGTCATAGCTATATCCTCATGATCAAATTGGATCTTCTTGTTTATTCTTTAATAATTTAATGCTAGAATTATAATGCTTTCAGCATAAAACTAAAAGTAGACATTCTAAAGTGATTCCTTGATATATACGCCCACATATTAGACAATATTTTTAGGTACAAAATCCTATATTTATTCCAATTAGAATTCATTTTTTTATACTTCAGTTTTAAGAAGAAAATCTTAAATCCAAGTAAGTTGAGCATTCCAGGTCATTGCAATGCAGCGAAGAAGCTTCTTTTATGTCTTACAATGGTTCTGGAGAGGTTAACTCATAAAAATTTAAAGGGTTGTCATAAAAGGTGGCGGGTGGATAAATACTACTTGCAGATGAACAAAACATCTGTAGACATGTGCACATTAACCCCTTAGTGACCAGCCTCTTTGGGCCTTACTGACCGAGTGTTTTTCTTCCTTTTTTCATCTTTGTGTTCCAAGAGCTATACATTTTTTATTTTTCCGTCTATATAGCTTTATTAGAGCTTGTTTTTTTGCGGGACAAGTTTTAGTTTTGAATCTTGCCATTTTGGGGTACACATAACTTTCTTATTAACTTTTATTTACTCTTTCTGTGAGGGAGATGGGAAAAACAGCAATACTGCCACTGCGTTTTTACATTATAAATTTTATGGCGTTCATTTTTTTGGTATAAATACCATAATATCTTTTTTCTCTTGGTCACTACGATTACAGCGATACCAAATACATATAGTTTTTTTCCCGTTTTACAATTTTTTTTGCAATAAAACCCCTTTTAAAAGAAAAAAATGTTTTTGCATTGCCGCTTCACAAGACCCATAACTTTTTTATTTTTCTTTCTATGGAGTTGTGAGGGCTTTATTTTTGCGGGATGACTTGTATTTTTCATTGGTATCATTTTGGAGTAAATGGTGCTTTTTGATCGCATGTTATTATGTTTTTTTGGTGGAAACTAAGAATAAATTAGCATAATCATTATTTTTTTCTTTTTTTTTTACGGTGTTCACCGTAGGGTATAATTTACATGATATTTATGTAGTCTGGGTTGTTATTCAATACCAAACATATGGGAGATTTTCTTTTTGCAATTTTTAAAGTGTATTTTCAATGGAAAAAAAGCGTAATTTTTTAATGGAATTTTTTTAATTGAATAAATGTGTTTTTTTTTTTCTATTTTTTTACCACTTAATAGTCCCACAAGGGGACTATAACAGACAACATTCTGATGGATATTAAAATGCAATGCATTATCCCTATAGTGCATTGCATTTTAATATCGGTGCTATTCTGACATTGACCAGCAGGCTGCGCCAGAGAGGTGCAGCCTGCTGGAAATTACTAAAGGCTGTTCTGGGGCCGACACGAGACCCCAGCCAGCTTTCACACACATCAGCACACTGCAATCGCATTTGCGGGGTGCCGATGGGAGACAGAGGGAGTCCGCTCCATCTGTCAGCACTTTACATGCGGCGGGCGCCATTGCAGGCTGCATGTAAAGTGTTAAACAGCCCAGATCGGCACTCCTGTTAGAGCAGTGCCACGGCTCTCATGTGAGAGCCGGGCCCCCGCTGCACGTGGGACCCATGCAGCGTTTAGACTGGGCCGCTGTAAAAAAAGGTCAGCCTAGCCTAAGGCCCCTTAGTGACCGCCGTAAAAAGGCATATGGGTGGTCACTAAGGGGTTAATAAAGAGAACTTCTGTCATTTAAATGTGTTTTATGGATGAGGATTGGGAATATTTGTACAGTTTAAGGCCTCTTTCACACAAGTTAGTTCTCTAGCATCCGAATTGAATTAATTCAGTTCCAATCCATTAATTGAGAAATGTTTATCACTGATCATCTCTGTGTTCAGAAAAAATTGCAGCGTGTTCTATGCTGTACGTTTTTCACTGAGCCCTGGCTCAAGAGAAATTAATGGGGCTTGTGTGAAAAAAAGGAAGGCATTTGGATGCAATGCATTTTTTACTGATGGCTGATGGGAGATGTTGAGTGTTATTCTTCAGTTTTTTTCACGTTATTGAAAAACGCAGGAAAAACTGATTGAACTTGCGTGCAAGACCATCAGTTCTCCCCTGAATGGACCCAGACTCTTTCCATATTGCTCTTGTGAAATAATCCCAAGAAAATGATTTGGCATTATTTTTTTTTTAGATCATCAATAAAAAGCTTGGTGTGTTTTATTTTGCTTTTAAAAACGGGGTATAACTTATATAAAGAATATTTTAGGTGACAGCTGTGAAAGTAAAGCTTTAAAATGTCATATCTTTAACACAGCAAAATATTATATCAATTATCATGGGTGGTGTACAAAAGAGAGGGTCCCCAAAGCAATGATAAAATCAGGACCTCCATTAGGTACATTCTTGGGCCAATATGGGGTGATATTGCCCAATCATTTGTGCGCATACTCGCTCACAATGATTGCTCAGTGTAAATATAAATAGTGATCGAAAGATGAACGATAATTTGGTCGTTTGACATTGATCACCTCTTTTATGCCAAATCATCCCCTTGTTAAAAAAGGAACAAATGATCGCACAAACAATTATTTATGAAACCCATAACTATTGCATAATACGAATGCAAATAAGCGAGGATAACCTTGCTAGATCAAGATTGGTGCTCTTGATGGACAACTTATCTGCCTGTGCAAAAGGACCTTTATTCTTGAAATGAAGTCCTGCACGGGTCTCAAATAGTGTTGAGCGCGAATATTCGTAGTACAAATGAAAAAACAAACAAAAAAAAGTATTTTAGTCCTAGTGTTTCAGGCTTTATTTTTTTTGTGATCACTGTCTGCGTCTTTTGTGTGTGAATTTATATATTTTTTTAAATAAAAGTCTTTTAGTCCTAGTGTTTTAGGCTTTAGCTTGTGTATTGATTTGTGTTTGTGTCTTTTGTCAGTGAAAAAACAAACAAAAAAAAGTATTTTAGTCCTAGTGTTTTAGGCTTTATTTTTTGTGATTAGTGTCCGCATCTATTGTGTGTGAAAACAAAACAAACAAAAAAAAGTCTTTTAGTCCTAGTGTTTTAGGCTTTATTTGTGTTTTGATTTGTGTTTGCGTCTTTTGTCAGTGAAAAACAAACAAAAAAAACTAATAAAAAAGTCTTTTAGTCCTAGTGCTTGAGACTTTATTTTTTTGTGATTAGAGTCTGCATCTTTTGTGTGTGAAAATAAATAAATTTTGTTTTATAGTTTTTGGGTTTATTGTATATTTTAGTTCATTATTGCCCCATTGTCCCCACCCCAATAAAGTTTGCCCAAATTCCCTCTTTATTTATCTTTTTTTGGGGGGGTGTATAGATAAACCCACATCATGAGTGGACGTGGTCGTGCAGGCAGCCATGGTAGTGGTAGCTGAGTGGGGTCTAGTGCTGAACTGCTGCCAGCACGGGGCCGCTCCTCTACCCACGGAGGGGCGGGTGCAGGTGTCCGGGGCGTCCGCCTCACTCGTGATTTCTTCGGGCGCGGCAGCCGCTCCATTTTATCGCAGGACGCCGAGGCCGTGGTGTCATTCGTGGCCCAAACCAGTGGCATGGAGTCCTCTGCCCCGACTCTCAGCAGCAGCAGCTCTCCACCTCCTGCAGGCCCAGCCCCTAGCCCCCAAGAATCGACCCTGATGCTGTTAGACAGTGACAATGAGAGGGACATCTTGATGAAGGTAATGCAGAAGAATGGGCTAGAGCTTGGTCCGGATGGTCAGGACCTTTTGGAAGGGATGGAGGTGGAGGGGATACCCCCCATCCGTACTCCAGTGACATCCCTTCCAATTGGTGTGGGTGGTTTCAGCCACAGAACCCTCGCACCTAGTCAGACCCAGGAGTCAGCGAGCGGACATCGGAGCAAGTTCAGGGGCTCCACGTCTGCTGTTCCTCTCAGTGAACCACTGGTCGACCATGGGACTGACATTACAGGCGATGAAGAGGAGGGCGATTTAGAATGGGTGCCACCTCCCTTGTCAGGTAACAGCAGACGGTGCACCAGGTCACCCGTGAGCCCAGTGTCAGGGTCTCCGCTGGTAATGGCAAGTCAGCACCACCCCATCTGACAGGAGATCGGTGCGTAAGTTGCCTGTTTGGGCTTACTTCACCCTGGCAGCAGACGATGTAACAATTGCCATCTGTCAGCTATGCCATGCCAGGGTGAGGAGAGGGAGGTCTGTTGCTTGGCTGGGTACCAATGCCTTTACCCAGCACATAAGAGTAAACCACTGGCGGTAGTGGGAACAGATGCATGGTGGTCGTAGCAGCGCCACCAGCAGTGTGAAGGGACAGCAGCTCCTGCCACTGTACTGTAGCCTCCCCAACCCCTTCCAACAATGCATACCCACTCCCCCGCTCCTTCTCCTAGAGTTACTGGTACCGGCAGCCAGACCTCTTCCTCCACTGCACCTTCCTCTATCGCCTCCACTGTTGTCTGGCGCTAGCCGTCTGTTGCCGACACATTTGAACTCAGCGCGCCCTACACACTAGCGACCGACGTGTGCATTCAGTCAATGGAGTCCAGTCAAGGGTTATCGTCCAACATCTGCTTCCCTTCAATATTGTGGACAGCAATCCATTCCGGCAGATGTTGGAGCAGGCCCAACCCAGATGGCGTGTCCCCAGCCATTTCTTTGCCAGGACCAGTGTCCCTGTCCTACACCAGCACATTGTGCAGAATGTATCCCTGGGTCGCTGGATCGTGCTGTCAGGGTGCATCTGACAATGGATGCATGGACCAACAGACATGGGCAGGGACGCCGATACATCAGCTTTACTGCCCATTTGGTGTCCCTTCGAGGCGCCAAGGGATCATCCCATGTGGCTGCATCTGAGTTTGTGGTGCCGCCCCGGGGTGTCCAGGGGAGAACTGCTGCTCTCACTCGTGGGGTATATAGTGTGTGTTATATATATATATAGTGTGTTTCAGAAAAATAAATGTGGAATGTGCATGTGAGAGAGATTTCTCTGCTGTCCATAAATACATGCTACACAAATAGTGCTGTGATGTCCCAACAATACTAAGTTCAACAATCAGTATTATATTGTAAGACCTGATTAAAGGTGAAGTTGTATGTATTGCGCTAAAATATTCGAATCAATAGTGGCGATTTGCGCGATCTCGAATACTTTGAAAAACTCTATCTGCATATAAAGCTATTGTTATGACATGCATTGAATTTAAATCTAAAACAGTGCTGCAATGTACAATTACTTACCGTGATCAGGAATTCTTCCTCACCATCTCGAAAGTTGCTGCCAATCATTTTCATCACTTACAGTATGTAGCTAATATTGCGTATGTGCACGAATATCACAAAATCACGAATATTTGGTGAATGTTCGTCTAAATATTTGTGATCTATCACAAATTTGAATATTGCCCCTGCCGCTCATCACTAGTCCTAAACACTTAACAGCAAATGGGGTGACACCAACCAAGACTAGACTCCCTTTCTCCAAGAATCCTTTAAAAGCTACACGGGCAGTCTCTATAAATTGTAAGACCTGAATGATGCAACATTTTCAGGCATACAGCATATAAAACACCCAAAAGTAAAATTTTTGTAATAGTTAAAAAAAACATAAAACACCATTATTAAAGGATAACTGTCATATTTTCATAAAAAAATGCAATTTTAGCATATGTTACTGCTGCAGCAGCTTTATGCATAAAGCAATCTTTAGTTTCTTCACTTACCACTGTTTACCGTGAGTTTTCCCCTTAGTTACGGCTGTTTTGAATCCTACTGCCAGTTCTCTGAGGCCAAAACTGCATTCCCTCAGGTCACAAACATGCTGTAGCCAGCAGCTTCCTGCCAGCCAATTAGATTGGATTACTGAGAGACACGTCTCCTCACTCTGAAGCCTAATGCAGGCATGCAGTGGGAAGGACCGCCCCTCTGTATTCCTAGCCGGAGACAGATAAGCCAGAGCAACGGTCTTTTAAGGGAGCAGTGGAAAGGGACAGGAACCATTAATGAAAGATGTTATTGTAAGTCAATTACAGATCTTTTGGCAATCATTGACAGACAAACTCAGGTATACATGCCTAGCTCTAATAAACTAGCAAATTAAAAAAAATATGACAGTTATCCTTTAACATGCGATCTAATATCTTCAGATTTTACTATGGCTATTTACAACTGACATGCAAAAATACTTTTAGCAAAAATACATACAATTTGTTGTAGAATCAACTTGCTCATCTTTAATAAACACTTTTGTAGGTAATATCAATTTTCATAATTTAATGCTACAGCATATGAGATGACATTACATACATTCACCACTACTATTACATGGCGAGAAGCGACACGGCTGTAAGAAATCTCATACAGAAGAATTCCGCACAGCACCCAGACTTTATGCATAGACCATTCTGCTAAATCATTTACAAGAAATAAATTACTTGCTCCAAGGAAAATACAGTTTTTTTTTCCAGGTTGGTTGCAGATCACATAAGATCTTGTGCAAACATAACCTTATGGGAATATAGAACTGAACAGTAACTGAAAATAGCCTACTTTACATTTCCATAGAAAAGCCCTAAAACTGCTTTAATAGGAAGTTCAAAATATATATATATTCGCACGTGCCTCAATGCAATATGCTTCCCATGTGTACTGTGCAAAATGTTACAGAATCATTACATTACTTCTTATTTCAACTTAGAGCCATTTCCACTTCTAGTTTTCTGGCAAACAAAAGTATACATTTTACCAAGAAATAAGGCAAAAGAGAGTATAGCTTCAGGAGTTGGACCTCTACTAATTGGATAACGACCAAACCCAAGAATAACCCATCAATATTAAAGCTCCAGAAAATCCCTTTAAGGCAACTTTATCGTTCATATTTTTTAAAATCTAAATAGGTCCATCCTTTCATAATAGGTGTTTAGTTTAATTGTTATGTTTGTTATATACCAAGTTCAACATCTCCTGCTTCTCACATGCCATATGTCAATGCCAGGCATCCATCACCCAACACTAGGTGGAGCTTACTGAGGACAGATTTATTTATTTCCCATTTACCTCAATAATCCCTCAATATGGTAATAATACACAAATACATAAGCAAAGTGCATAAATGGCACCTAATAGATCTACTATACATTACCAACAGCATCTTCTATAGATTCCCATTGTTGGCTATGGCAGAAGGAGAATTATAGCTACATAAAGTGTTACAACCCAACACGGTAGCAGAATTCAGACTGCCATAATGCTGGGAAAAATACACAGACAATAGAACACAAGCAGCTGAAGGTCTGAACTTAATTTTTTTCTTAATAGCCCTTGTTTAGTCCCCTAAAGATCCTATTGATATTTATACCTCTGTATTTGTATGTATGTATATATGCTAAAATATTATTCCCAGCTGTACATTGTATCCATGTAGTCTTCAGCTCTGCAAGACCATTTAGTTTGATATGCTTTCCTCCTACAGCAGCGATCACTTAGATTTCCTGATTTCCCTTATTTTTGACAGAGGAGCTTGCCCACAACTTTGATGGTGCTTGTGTTTAATTGTGACAAGCTCAGAGAGGATGTCTGAATGACAGAAAAGAGCCCCGTTAACAAGGAGAGTCACCAAAGTTCTGTTTCTCAATGTACGGATGATAAGCTTTGTTTAAAGATGTCAATCACCCAGACACTGTAAAATTATTTAAATATGTATTTGCCATCTGACAGATAAATCAGTCTGGAAAAAAAAAATGTTTGGCAGCCTCCCTTGAAATGTTTTGTAGCTTTCTGTAACTGTGGAATCTGTCTACATGGAAAGTCAAAGACTGCTGGAACCTCAGTGTGACAGGAGGCTTCCAGATAAAAGAATGACAAGGAGCAGGAGCTATTGTAATCACTAGAAAACCAAGACCATAGTCACAGCTACAGACATATTAAAATATAGAGACTCTAAGAGCCAAACATGTCAACCGTCTTCAGTGGAGTAAATGGAACACTGTAATGATAGGACAATACAAATATAAAAACAATGTATCAAAATATACTAAGAAACACCAAATATATAACAAATATCATGATGCCCAGAAAAAAACAAGAGCTCCTCTCCAAGTGTCACTGTCATTTCAGAAAACATGTGACACATCATATCGACATCTTAATAGTTTTGATCGGGGGAGTCCCCCAGCTGATTCCTGAAATAAAGGGGCAGAAGCACTGTTACCCTATGGTTTTGTTTGGCTGGAGAGGTGGGCTTAAAAGGGCTGTAGGATTTCACTTTTTTTAATTCCCCTTCACCCAGGAAGATTGTTGAAAGGAAGTATACTTACCTGCTCCCCACTGCTCTGTTCCGGCTCCATGGGTCCATGGCTGTCTTCACTGCAGTTCCAGTTACCGCATGTAAACCTCCTGCATGGACAGGGTCATGAGCACCACTGCAGACAATGGTTGGCCTTGGCAGTGGCGTGTCGCCAAGTGGCATTTCACTGCTGGGTTACGTGTCAATTGAGAACACGTCAATGCTGAGGCCAATCATTGGCTACAGCAGCGCATATGACCTGTCCATGCAGTAAATTTACATGTGAGAACTGGAAGCACATTGAAGACAATTGAATGAAAATTTCAAGTGAATGGGCCTAAGCTGCAATACCAAGCACTGCCATTATAAATGTACAGCACTGTGCTTGATAAGCTATTAGGAGGTCAAAATGATCATTGGAGGCACAGTGGCCTCTTCTAACAGCTGATAGGAGGTGGGGGTTTGGGCAGTCGGACTGTATCCTGAGGATAGGCCATTAATATAAAATTCCTGGAAAATCTCTTTAACACAGTATTCAGGGTCATATTATCCACTATCATTATTCTTTGAATAAATACAAAAATATTGCAATTTACATTTCAAAGAAAAATGGAGAAATGCAAAAAAATGCAAAAAGTAAAAAAAAAATTGCATAAGAAAAAAATCAATTGCAAATGCTATCTAAACCATATGTTCTTTTATTGTACTACAAAAGCTAATAATGCAAACAGGAGATGCAAGACAAGATCTAGGACACTTTCCAACATATAATTCAATGCATATTACCCGTGAATTTACTTGCTTTAGCCAAAGGCTTTATGTATGTTTCACTGGTAAGTAGGTTTTCTGTTGAAAACTTGACATACACCAGACTTTGCAGATTCTAAAAGAAGTGAATGGGAAAGGACACATGCTATGTTATGTTATTTTCTAGCGATAACAGCAAATTTTTCCCCCCGTTTAACAAATTAGCACATAAAGACTGTGGAGACTGGCTTAATTAATATATAGACCAGCTGAAGCATATACAATTAGCTGAAATTAGCTAAAATTGGCCTTTTGGAATTACAGTGTCAAACCCAAACATTGGAAAATTGTAAAATTAAATATAGAACATCATTTTGGATTCAATTAAAGGTGATGCTTTGAGGATTAAGGATATGGGGAGTTGAAAATATATTTTTGCTGTGAATAGTTCTTACACGGTATTATTTTATCAGACTAGGGCTGGAGGAAACTCACGCAAACATATGGAGAACATACAAACTCAATGAAGATATTGGCCTTGGTCAGATTCAAAGCCAGGATCTTAACACTGCAAGGCAACAGTACTAACCCTTGTAACATACTGATGCCTATTAGGGTAGGTTTACAATTGCATTAAATAGATCCTTCAGGCAGTTCTGGCAGCGTACAGCCTGCCAGAGTTTACCGGCAAAAGATTTTGTCCACTTGAAAGCCCAAATTTCCCCAGAATGTGGCCAGATCCCCGCTGGATACCATGATAGTCAATGGGCTCTGGCAATGAACATCAGTATTTAGCTAGTGTGGATCTGGTAACTTCTGGCAAGCAACAAGTTTCAGACAAATCGCACAGATCTTTTTGTCATTCAACTTTACCAGCAACAGATTTTGTCCACTCGAAAGCTGTAATTTCCCCGGAATGTGGCCAGATCCCCACTGGATCACATTATAGTCAATGGGGTCCGGCAATGAACATCAGTATCTGGCTAGTCCAAATCCGGTGAACTCTGGCAGACAGAAAGTTGCAGACAAATCACACAGATTTTTTTTGTCACTCAACTTTACCGGCAACAGGTTTTGTCCACTCGAAAGCCGGAGTTTCCCCAGAATGTGGCCAGATTATAATCAATGGGGTCCGGCAATGAACGCCGGTATCTGTCTAGTCCATATACTGTACCGATAGCTGTTCACAAAATGTGAAGAAAGCAGAGATACAAATGTATAAATTTTAGGTTTTACTAAATCTTTTCCCACAAAACTTTAAATCAATCTGCTGAGCTCCTTCAGCTCATTAACGTGCTGCCTGCAGATTTCACTGCAATTTTGGTGAAAGGTACTCTTTAAAATCTCTTTACAACTTGGAGAGTTAATTTCAAAACCCAAAAAAATGATAAACGACAAATATACAATCATGAAAACACTAGAGTTAAAGTAACTAATGGCCGGAGATTTTACCGCAATATATCAATGCATAAAACTGCTACAGTACAATCTCCATGAATCGCTTATCCCAGGATCACATCCAGTTAACGGTGATTGAGCTGTGGCAACCATTAAGAATCAATAGATCTTTAGAGTTTACAACAACCAATCTGCGATTGATCTTTGTTTTTTATGTAAAAAGCCATAAAAGACCCAGACACTTGCCATAAGCATTTACAAATAGCGCAATTAACACACTCCGAAACCTCGCAGTCAAAACAGGTCAATAGTTCTGAAGTACTGTACAGCGGAAACAATTGTGGTCGCCTTTTGCGCTGCTGAGCTGCTAATAAGGTATACCATATTCCTGGCGATGTGAGATGTTAACAATTATAGATGTGTTTACTGCATCTCCAATTATAAAAAAAAATATTGTCAACAGTCAATCCGCGCCTATGTCGGGGGAAAAAGAACAGTGGAAATAATAACGGCCAAGACATTTACAGGCAGTAAACAATTATTCCAGAAAATGTCTGTATTATTACGCTACTGCCCCAAGATTTATTGGTATGAGAAATACTGTGAAGCCAAAAATACATTTCTGGATGATATATGGCTTGAAACATATTTACTGAAATGAATCTACAAATTTCTTCCAGGAATTATTCTCTCTACTGTTTATAAGAAAACCATGGATCCAGTGTAGACCATGAATAGTTTCACGATAGGAACTCAAATTGGCGTAACATATAGCAGTTTTAGCTTGACACAGTTGTTTGGGTTAAAAGAATTGTCCAGTTTCAGGAGGAAACCGAAAAACACGTGAATATAAAATAGATCCTTACTTGCCTGACAGCTCCCACACTGCTGTGATGACATCATGTAGACAACATGTCATGGCTAAAACTAATCAGTGACTGGCAGCAGTGGTCACAAGTTGCTGATGTGGCAGCACCGTTGAAGGTGGGAAAACAGAGCCCTGCAGGGAAAACTAGAGCAATGGTGCAGGATCTGCTGAGTAATGCTACATTCACAGTAGCTTTATGAAACCCAGCAGGAAAAGGAACAACCTGTTGGAGTTCATTATATCCTGCATAGCTGGATAATATCGGGAACCACCCATTCCCCTTTAACTACAATGGGATCAGGTGAGGATTGCCCATAGACCTTACAGGGAAATTTCCGGATGGGTCGATGCCCAGGTGGCCATCTGGACTCTCCTCATAACCAGCCAGTGGAAGGAAGTTTTTGGGGATGTATTTTGTGCTGCTGGCAGTATTTTGTGATGGACTGTGGTATTTGGCTCTGTTGGGGTGGTATAATGTGCCATAATATGGTATTGCTGGCCCTGCCTTCCATCAATTTGGACCTGAATACAAAACAGGGCCACTTTTAGTATATTTTTCCAAGGCAACTTAAAGTTCCCAGTCTGTCCCTGAATGGGATCGAGACAATTTATGGCATAAATTCATGGCTTTTAGCTGGATAAATACTGCTGCATGCAGAGGTTTTTGCCCAGCCGACAGACGGCATTTACGCCAGAACAGGCTTAACGTTAATGTGAACCCAACAAAACGATCTAGTGGGACATTTATCAAACATTTGGTAAAAGTTTAGACATTTTGTGATCCTCGCCACTTTTCACAGTGTTTAAAAGCTAAAAGTGGGATCAGACCTGGATTATAGGTCATTTACTATGTGTGACTTTTGCAAAAGTCGCAAACAAGTCACAACCTGGCAAGCCCCTGGTCTACTTTTACACCAAACCACATTGCACTCATCCCACCTATATTATTAAAGTGCACCAGTTCATACATTTGGTGCAGGCCCACAAAGCAAAGACAGACTTAAAACTGACACACAAAAAAATAACTTGAAATGATAAATGATCCACCTATACAAAAACTGCAGATGGATTGCATGTGCTGTCCGGTTTTCTCCTGAAACCATCTACAAAAGAAAAAGAGCTGGTCTTCACCATAATGGACCATGTCTCTCAATTTGCTCACTCGGCTATCTTCGGAACTCCCAAAGCTGTGAATGGAGAGCACACAGTGCATGCGCAGTGTCCTCTCCTCCATCTCGTGGGGCCCATTCTGGAGATAGGAGAGGGTTCCAGAGGTGGGGCCTGCACCTATCTGACATTGATGGAATAGCCTAGCAATAAGCCAACAATGTATGAGATGGAAATACTGCTTTGAATTTAAGAATGTTCCAATTTCACCAAATTAATTCTAGCCAAACTTTGAATATTAGTCCCAACAACAGTAGCACCTCACTTGATATTTACTTCAATTTTATAATATTTTTTCCAAGTTCTCTTATTCATTTTGGCTTTATTCTCATTTGTGCTATAACATTATTACTACCACTACCATTAAAATAAAATATATGACTGTCAAATTAAGAAAAAGATTAGCAGTGGCAGTATATACTTTACTCCATAACGACAATTAAATATCCATAATCTTACTGGCATAACACAGGAGGCCAGAAAAAAATGACTGAGATCCAAGTACCTCATTATCATTTAAACATTTATCAGTGTTTTATTCTACTTTGTCACAGCCACTGAAAGAACAGTTTCAAACAGAATGTAGTCTTTATAATGGAAGGAATGCAACTTTACAAATAGAATTACATGGATCATCAAGACTAGCAGTTAGATCCCTATCAATAAGAACGGCAGCTAAGTACTGACATGAACATTCGTAGACATGTTCCTCAAGCTAGGGGCATTTTGCAAAGTCAAAGACAGTTATACAATATAACAAGTACTCATAGGGTCCCATAGCAAGAATTCAGCCAAACCTCAGTCCAATGAATATTTTATTATTGTCCTTTATTACTTTACCTATATAGTCTTTTAACTTTCTAAGGTATCTTCATTCTTCCTGCAACAGACTAATGTACCTAATTTTCACTCCTAAAATCGGAGGCAGACCTTTTCAGCTGCTATGTCTACTGCCATGGAACCCTTGTACTGTTCTGTAGTTTCTTAAAGAGATATTTCCATGTGGACATTTAAGGCATATCCATAGGATACAGGCAGGGGTCCACCTCTCTCTATATTCACTTCTATAAGAGTTACAAAAATAGCTAAGTGCGC
Organism: Bufo bufo; assembly: GCF_905171765.1. Lineage (NCBI taxonomy): Eukaryota > Metazoa > Chordata > Amphibia > Anura > Bufonidae > Bufo > Bufo bufo. Next base: position 195,241,774 of record NC_053395.1, on the reverse strand, counting down.
TCACAACAGTCCCATAGAATTGAATGTAAAAAGCCACACATGCAGCCATCTCTCCATTCCCGATGGCACAAGCCAGGGCCCCATTTGTCGAGAGGTGGAACCTGCACCTATAGGATATTTATGGATGGAAATACCCTGTTTACAAGTGATCTATTATGCATAATCCTTTGAGGCAGAAAATACATCAATAAATTGATGTTTAAGTAGTTTGCTATACAATGATCTATACCAGCACATTTACAATGGGGAAGCTTTAACTACAGTATTATCCTACCCCCTAACACAGTATACAGGACAAATGCAGGGCAGGTTCTCAAAGCAAAAACATGAGTAGACTCTAAGCACCCTAGGGACGATAGCCTAAAGAAAGAGAAAAACAATATTGCCTAGTATACCAGGTTCCCAAAAACTCTTTTCTAAATTTAGTATGGTAGAGCTGATTTGCAACAACTTGAGAAACATCTAGTACCACTTCTGGTTGCAAAAAAAGAAGTTTTTATTAATATCTTCTAAAACCACCTGCAGATATGGCAAAAATTCTGACACCATGATTAACAGCTTGTATTGGCTCAAAATAAATCAGAATGTTTCAGCATTATCTGCTTGCAGTTTTAGAGGCTTTCAATAAAGAGACTCCTTTTTTGGCAACAAGGTGCTGGACGTTTTTCACGTTTTTAATTTAATGTGTGACCTGTATGTCTCCATGGCACACTTCCCCGCATAGGTGTGATATCCCGTAGCTGAACGTTTTATAGATTTGCAACAGTTCTACGGTGGCATCTTCATGGACAAATGCTTCACCGCCAATGGCGTCTTAAGGATTTATATTGAATACCCATTTTTCCTCCTGGGAAACCCTACAGAGATGGAAATGTATATTTTTTTCCTTTTTTTTCCCCTGGTAGCATCTGTTTATAATCAAATAAAATGCATCTCATGGATACATGATTCCCAGGTTCTTACATTCTCATAGGGGGAAAAAAACAATTGTCTGTAAAATGTCCTGTATTGAAAAACCCCTGACAATCTCTAAACCCTTTCATTCAGGGATACAGGCTTGAGTGCAGTCAAGCACCATGTTCTTCAATAACCGCTAGTGATTTATTTTAATGCAGAAAGTCCTTGACTTTTTACATTCTTAACTACAGATGATCCATGGACAACCGCAATCTAACGACTCATGAAAATTGCTATTGGTATGAATGGGGGGGAAAAAGTTCAATTGACATGATACTGTAAATCATTAGTTTTCAATGGAAAAATTTGTTTTAATAGTTAATTCACTGTCTCAAACACGGCTTAACAAAACAATTAGAATAAATGCAAGTGAGTTACATGTGTTGATCCCATGTATTTATTAGAAATAGTAAGACACGGTATATTAGTCACTGTATATTAGTAAGGCTTCTTGGTGGCGTATGCAGTCTCTGTGCTTCTGGATTGAAGTATCCCTAGACACTGTGTGCCATCATATGGTGACATTGTAGCCTCTCCTAGAGGCAATGCTCCTTTGTATGGTATGCAATGGGACTTGGAACCGCAAATCAGTTTCTTCCAGTTTCCACATGACTATACACAAAATAAATCCAAAAGTAATAAGATTTATAGCATGGGCCCGTACAATTTTTCTTGGTTTCCCAATCACCGGACCCTCCCGGTTCTGATGTGTTGCGATTTACAGTTGGTGCATAGAAGTAAATAGTTAGCCAATAAATTCACCCACTGGCATGTATCAGCCAGCAAATTAAAACGTTTGCTGGATCCATTTGCCTATTTCTACATGTGAGTATTAATAATAAAATATAACTAAGTAATATTGTAACAGCGGCTTCTGTGCGCTGCTGTTCCCCTGCTTACCGCCGTGGTCCCGGATGCCATGTTCAGCGGTGATCTACTGCCAGGGTTTCCTTTCAGCCCTGGCCACAGAATGCTTGCTGCTTGTTTCCTGCAGCATTTCTTTAAGGTGCCGGCGCGCGTCACTTCCTGTGTTTTATGAGTTGGATCATGTGACCTTGCCAACCAATCCTAGCCCTCCTGCACATATATAAGTAGCTCAGCCCCCTTCCCAGGTGCCTCAGTGTCAAGGTCCTTGTGTTCTGCTTAGGTTCCTGATATCTGCTTGTGTTCCTGTGTTCCTGACTCGTACTTGTATTCCTGGACTCTGCTACTTATTTGATCCCTGCCTGTTTTCCTTGACTCTCCTGTTGCTGATCCGGATTGCCTAACCTGTACCTGTGCCGCCTGCCCTGACTGATTGCCTGTCTGAATTCACCTCTGCCTCATCCTTCGGTCCTGCACTGTTGCTTCTGGTTACGTCTCAGCCTGCTGACAAAGATTTCTTAGGTACCTCCTTGACCAGCTGCCTCATGTGCCTATCCTCCTAAAGAGGTAGCAACCTGGTGTTCCCCTCTGGAAAGTCTATCCCCACCATCAGGGGTACTGTGAAGACCGAGGGGCTCACTTAGACAACGCCCTTAGAGGAGGTACGACATGTGGCATGGTGGGTTCACACACGCTGGTTCGTGAAAAATATATTTTACTGTTTGAGCTCTGTTCATGCTAGTGTTATGCTATTTCCATCAGGGGTTTTGGCAGGTTTTGATAAGAAGACTTGCTCTCAGAAATACAGGAAGCACAATAGAAATCTTACATATTGTTGGATAGGATCCATCAAAGCTAAATTTAAGACTTGATGCTGGTGTGAAAATAACCTTAAAAGGGGTTTCCTGGTGTGCATCAACATCTAGTAATATAATAATTTATGAAGGTAGCTGCATGTTGCAATGTCTTTCTCTTATCTTTATTGCTTCTATCTTCCGTTCTAGACTGTAGTCACATGACCATGTACATGCAGCTCTTTCAGATTTCCTGTGAAATTATGTCCACGGCAAAGCGAGAAAAAGTGCATCATGGGTTTGGCTACTGGAAGTGCTAAATACAGGAAAATTGGTCAGGGGAGTCCAAATAAAAAATAAATAAAAATGAATGGGGAAGATGTACATGGGATAAGCAACTACATGAGCATATGTGTTAATAAGCATAGTAATCCTGGCACCCATATACATGAGCTAAAATCAGCTAAAAGCAGCCAATTTTGCTAATTTTGGCTTACCATTGTTTAAAAACATAATGTTCACAATAGTTCATCATCTGATTGTTTGCTATTGATGACTACGCCAGCATTCCTTTACACCAGTTTTGATCAATCTTCCCCAGTGTGTTAATTAGTGTTCAGCAAACTGAAGTTCACGAAGTGGACTTTGATCTGAATTTCAGGAAAAATTTGATTCACCGCAAAGCTGAATTTCCTTTTGGTAACAAATCTATTTTCCCTGACATAGCAGTAAAAATAAAAATAAATCATACTTACCTCATCCATTTGGTTGCGAAGAGGCCGCCGCGGCCATCTTGCTTGAAGATATTTCGCAAAATATTGTGCGCGGTGCTGTATGACGTCACCACGCTGGCTGAGGTGGTAACGTCATCACACGCCGCTCAAGATTTCGCACTGGATCTTCAAGCAAGATGGTCGTGGTGGCATCTTCGCAACCAAATGGATGAGGCATGGATTAATTTTTTTTTCATTAGCAAATAGTAAAATTCTTTAATATGGATCTTAGATTCCGCGAATAATAATGAACTTGGCATCTGAGGGGTTCAATGACGGGGGGGGGGGGGGGTGCAATTCCTTGTCATTGCAACCGCTATTTACAAAGAAATGCGCTTTGTGACGAAACAAATTATTATTATTTTTTATTTGGCAATGCAGCCAAATTGAATTTTAGAGAACTTCATTCATCAAAATTGACCCTCTGATTGGCCAGTTTTAGTCTACCATGTTTCTGGCGGGTTTGTTCCCACAATCAATCTCACGGACGAACTATTGACATTTGTTGTATGTTAGCTTTAGATCCAAATGACTACCCCCAGTTTTCAGGAAAAGCTTATCAACATTTTTATAATTGTTCCTATTTAAATCCTGTAATTGACCTCCTGGAAAATAACTGTATGTTTAACTTAGCGCAATATTGTGATTCTTAATTATGGGAACTCGTTTATTCATGAAATATCTCTAGACTAAATAATACTTTTACGTCTTAAAAAATGTGATAACGAAAATTAGGATCCTAAAGCCTCCTAAGAAGATGAGTATACTTAAATGATAATATGCAAATGACAGTGAATGCACTTCACAATAAGTAGGCCAGGCCATCCTGATATTCTTTTTCTTATCGTGCAGTGTTTCTTGTGGGATATGTCTGTAGCTATCTCTGAGTTTCTAATTTGTAATTTGGACTACACAAGTAGATTCGTTCATGATTGACATCGTAGGTTGTGTTTAAGCATGAAGTTATGAGCAATATATGTGAGTGAATGTACTAATACAAAAAAATCCTGAATGCAGTATTGGTATAGAATATTTTTTGCAAAGCAATCAAACATTAATCCGAATGCACAGTATAATATCTGTAAGGAAATTTAAGAGACATGTTCTCAATAAATATCTGCTTGTGCAAAATAATTATGCAAATCAAACAATGTGTTAATGCTGATTATGTATATTGCTTAAACTCCACTACATTGCTATCTAGTCTCTAGTGCAGGATAAGCCTAGACTTCTTTAAACCTAGGAAATGTTTTTTGCTTATGTCTCCACCATGGACCTCAAATATGTACATCTTTACAGCTCTCCCATCCATCAGAGGCATGACTGGCCTACCAACCATGTTATATTTATAGTATTGGTACCTTCTTATGTAACCTAAAGCATCAGATCCCAGATGTGATTGCTACTTCAACACCCACTATAGCTACACCTCTACCATCTAGCTAGATAAGACAGATCCAAAGAGGTCCCCTCTACTTCATTCTGGAAACCATGTCCCCAAAAATCAGAATTTACTGCAGCTCAACGCCGCATTCCCCAGCATAACCGCTGCACAGTGTATGGAACCTTCTGCTTCCAGCTCTGTGCAATGTATAGTTTTGGATGCCACAGCTGCCTAAAACATCTGAGAGGTAGAGATGCTGGGTTTTGGACCCACAAACATGTAATATTGAAGACCTATTCTTATATTTAAGTCCCATAAAACTCTTTTAATAATCCCTAGTTGCAAAGAACAGATCATTTAGATTTACAGAAATAACTATATACTCTTGTACCCAGTGCATGGCATGGTCTAGTTCCTGAGAAAGCATAAGATCTATGGTTGTTACTCTTCCCTAGGCTGCAATCGCCATTTCACAAGCTTTTCAACACAGTCGATGTGCTATTTGAAAAATGGTACCCACTGGTACACTAAAGTAAAAAGGAATAAGCAGTGAACAAGAGAAATAGTTATTGTATATGATGGCAATCAACATCAGTAAGCCAGGAAAAAAAAGCCTCTGCTTGGCTTTTTCCGCTGTATTAGCATGACATAAAGATACCGGCTATTATTGTGACGTATGCACTATGAGTTCCACATTCTTCCTATACATTTCTCTTAGTAAATCAGCCTCATTGTATAAATACTGTAGATTCTTTATTTTTTATAATGTTTTGACAAATGACAGCAGTATTTTTGAACTTCTATAAAGAGTAATTTTTCTATACGCCGAGAAGCTTTGGCATACACAGATGACAGGGGGCTTCATAGCAAGCATATGAATTAGGTCCCTTTCAGGTGCTGCTTGACACCACCATTGGGATAGATGGTCCTGGGGCCCCGATCTAATTTTTATGACTTGAGAATATGTCTAGAAATTAAATTTGACCAGAATAAAAATATACATATATGATTCATCAGAATTTCCAGGATTCCAATTAGGAGAAAGAAAGAGAAATAGAGAAAGAAAGGAATAAAGTACTTTCGATTCTGTAAGAATCAATTTGTTCCCAAATCAAATTTCTTGGCCAATTTGGCAAATCAAACATGAACATTTTTGGGGGAAATTTGATCATCTCTACTAAGATCTCATCATGGCAGCTGATCTGATACACTCAACATTTATTCATGCTAGAAACATTGGGTACTTATGTCCCTGGCTGGTGACCACAGGTTCTCTAATGAATTCAACCATATTGCTATCCTCAGGACAGTGATACAGTGGAACACTACAGTGAGGGGAAGTAGTATTTAGTGCTGCACTATGGTATTTCATTCTGTAATGTAAGATATTGCTGACAACATATATCTCTTTTACCCCACTTTCTGTCAATTTGGACTTGCCCACAACATGGGGTCACTTTTAGATTTTTTCCAGGGCCACTTTTTCCCAGTCTGCCGCTACTGTGCTGGTTCTCAACATACCATACAATCATGACAAGTCCCATCTGAAACAGTCCCCCATAACTCTAGGAGCCCTATAGCATGGGCTACCACTAAACTATATACATCTTCACTAGAAAATACTGAATAAAACAGTAGCTTGTCTCTAGTTCCAGAAATTCTGTAGTCTAGCTGGTATCTGAAATTATGGATTCTACTTCTAAGCAAACATTTCGTAAATCAAATAATGTCTCTGCTTGAGTACTTGGGAATCCTGCAACACCGGGTCTGTTTAAGAATCAATATCTAGTCCTTTTATTCATGTGCACTGGTATCATGAGATGTGTTCCTGATATGCCAAACAAAGTCACTACCAACTTCTTAACACATTACTTAAAGGCGTTATCGGACAGTTTTTAAAAATATCATGGGAGAAAACAGGCTTATAAAAGAAAAAAATAACTTAACTCACCAGTTAAAAGTGTCTCTGGTCCCTGGGGATGCCCATCTCCATTGGTAGAGATGAGCAAAGTTTTCAAGATTTCGATTCGGCTGCTTTACAGAATTTCACAAAAAAAATTGCTTTGTGACTAACTACTTTGTCATGAAGCGCATTTCTTAAAGGGCGCAATGACGGGGAACGGCGATTGCACTGCCCCCCTCATTAAACCCCTCAAATGCCACGTTCATTGGTGATTATGGCATCTGAGATAAAAAAAATGAGGGCTTTCAGTGGTTAATCAGTTAAAAAAAATACTCACTTTATCCATTTGATGGCGAAGAGGCCGCCACAGCCAGCTGGCCGGCGTGGTGACATCATAAGTCACCGTGCACGAGATTTAAATGAGGTGAGTATGTATTAATTTTTTTTTTTCTTACTGCCATTTCAGGGAAAATTGATTTGTTACTTCGAAGCACAAAGAAATTCGGCTTCGCGGTGAATCGAATTTTCCCTCAAAATTCGGATCAAAGTCCACTTTAGACACTTCAATTCACTCAATCCTATTCATCTGAGTTGATGATGTGCATGCACAACTGACTTCTGATGTCAGTTATTGGCTGAGCGGTCACATGAATGATAAATGTGACATCATCACCCCCAGTCCAACTGGGACCAGAAGTCCTGGAGACCAAACCGACTGTGCTGACATTGAGAGACCTTTAGCAGGTGAGTTAAGCTTTGTTTTTATTTTATAAGCCTGATTTCTACCTTGAAAATTTTAAAAATTATGTCAGAAAACCTCCTATATAGTTGTTCATTGCCCTTTTTTTACTGCACCTCCCCCATTTTCTACATGGCAGAAACCTTAACTAGTGCCGCTGTTAGTGTTTTTGGGAACTGTGCATGTGATGTAATGAAGATGTTGCATACTGTTACCTAGTGCACTTACTGTACCTCCATTTGCCTGTCCACCAAAGATCTAGCTGAGTGTCTGGTAAGCTTACATATTTAAGGAATTGTCTTTCGTACTCAAGTGTACAAACGTACAAGGAATTGAGGTCACTGAATTATTTTTGGGTATTTTTAACTCCATGATTATTACGGCGTATCAATATTTTTCAACACAAATTCAATATTATAGGATAATAGCTAATAAAACATGAACACATTTGCAGCAAGCCCTGGAGGAGCTGGTGCAGAGGATGGGAGTGGTAGTGGTCCAGATGATGTGTTGTCACTGTGTACTGCCTAAGGCCATTGCTCTCTGGGGATTGTGGCAGTGGAAATACAATAATGAAGAATGAGGCCATAACGTATTAAAGTCTCTTTTACTAGGTGCAACATGGAACGTCAGGTACATTCAATAGCAGCTGATTCTCTGGCACCAGTAATGGAATATGGAGGCATTTTGGATGGTTGCAATTTTAGCACTTATGTTCTACTGGCCTTGTAATTTTCTGGGTGTCTTAGCCTTAGTCCCTCACCTCACAGCAGTGTCTCTAATGCTGGTTGTAGCTGTTCACATTTACTTGAGAATCTATAACTGTAATTCTCTTTGGAGAATACTCAATAGGAGCAGGAGCTTAGCAGTGTGCTTCTTCTCCAATCTGGAACTCAACAGGAACTCTTACCAAGAGAGGAGGAACAGGGTGGTTAGCCATGTTCCTTTCTAACCATTGCCATCCACTTCCTTAACTGTAACAAACGGCCAAAACATACAAAATACATAACAATATAATACATAACTAGATAGAAATGTAACAGCACCAGGTCTAAAGTACTGCACATCTATCTCTTTCCAACCCTACAAATGTAAGACTACAGAAATATATTTATTCAGTGAAACGGTTAAAATATCAGAGTAGCGAATGTGGAATCGTACACGAGTACAATAAACCTTATTTACAATGGGATCCTCCAGTTAATCCAAGGCGTTGTGTATATAAGCAAACGTAAGACATTCCTTCCCTTGCTCAACGTTTGCCCTGGTGAAAACCTTTGCAAAACGCTGAATACAGGTAGCAAACGCATTGGCTATAAGAGAAGTTTGCTTACCTTGAAAGCTTTTTTATTTTTTGTTTAACAATCACAAACGTTGCTATCCTTAAAATCTGAAATCAGGCCAGCCATTCATCTTCAAGGTCCCGGTTCCTTTAACAGACGTACTTTAGAGAACCAGCAAGTGAATCCTAATTGTGTTTTATTTAGCTTCATGTTACATCGAAGAGAAACAAAATCAATACCATTTGTACAGCAATGAAGAAAAATGCAATCTATAAAGTGTTCTTATTGAGTAATTAAACACACTATTATTGTCAAGAGCAGTGAAACCATGAATTTGATGAAAAGCTTTATTCAGAAAAATACTGCAATGATTAATACCACCCTCCATATTAGATAAAAATGACGGTCTTTTGTGCCGGGTAGCCAGCAGCCACATAGGAATAAGAGAAGTAGATGCTAGTAGCACAATAACAGTATAACCTTGAACTGAACTTCCATCCTCAAGAAATTAAATGCTTTAGCGGGACTTTAAATCCTTCCACTTAGAGCTCATTTGTGTTTCATGTCACCTGCAGTTCCTGAAGAGAACTCATTATCGTAAAAAAAAAAAAAGAAAAGGAAAAAGTAAGGAAAAAAGACAATCCTTTTATAATTTCTATTATAAATGTGAATTTTGTTTTAACAAAAAAAAGTGTTTATGTCTGGAAGGGATCACAGTAATAACACTCCGAGGCCGGCAAAAAAGACTTTAGCTATTAATGTGCTTTCCTCATTTCCCTGGGAACATGAACAAAGAGAAGCTTCTACAAGACGCAGAATGAATAACGGAACAAGAATGATAGTGTAGAAAATGGAGCTTTATACCCTCTTCTATACCGTAATACTATTTTACATGCTCTGTGCTTTCACTGGCTAGTTATTGTTCTGGCTTTATAGGAAAAGACAAGCAGCAGCACTAAGCTGTTGACCAACAATTCCCATCTTCCTGTAAGTAGCGTTATCTATACGTTGGTAGTCACTGATTTTCCTGTTTTGGAAAATCTTAATTTTGGTTCCCATTACAGTTTCATTTTTTAAGGCCATAGCCCACATTTACTTATGTGTCTGCACCAAAAATCTGCCTAAAAAGTGGTCCAAATTGGTGGGATTTGGAGCATCTAAGGTGTCTTCAAATTTTTTGACATGCTCAAGGAGAAAGCAGGGCTTAGCAGAGAGGGTTGTGACTTTGTGGGAAAAGGGCAGGGCCTAAGATGCATCATTTTGCACCACAATTCTGGGGTAGAACTATGTCTCTAAGTAAGCCGACCAATAGTCGTTATAGAGTCAGAGAAAAATGTCTATCTCTGCACCAGATTTATCATCCAGCCTGAGCCCCTGTGAAAAATCTGGTGCAGGAGTAGACAGTCTGTCTAAGTTTATGTCATCTTTAGGATTAGTAAATCTGGGCCCATGTTGTTTTCTGGCACAATGGCCCAGATTTACTAAGCCTGTAGATGGTGTAAGCTTAGACTGGCTGCCTAGACCTGCACTAGATTCATCACAGAGGCTAAGGCTGGATCGAATATCTGGTGCAGGGATAAGTACTTTTCCCTGACTCTATACTATTGGTTGGCTTACTTTGAGACTTTATTGCCAGAATAGTTGCACCTCTTAAGCCTTGCATCTTTCCTGTGAAGCTCTGTCCCATGTTGAGCATGGCTAGAAAAAAAAAAAAGCATAAATGCACCAAATTGCTCAAATTTGCCAAACTTTTTAGACAGATATTTGGCCCAGACATATTTGTAGATCCCGGTCAATATTCTTTGCAAAACAAACATCTTATCTTAATATGTTTATTTTGATAGGAGCTCTAATTTTCTGACAAGAGATCCAAATCCTTTGCATGGAAATATGGTCAGATTCTGGCTTCCCACAGCAAACAGTAGTGGGGCTTATTGAATACTGCCATTTAATGAAATAAGCTCCTCCTAGGGGTTACTGAAGGGAGTATTCTATTATTTAAAGGGGTTTTAGGCTTTCAGCAAGAAACTTAAGAATAGGGGGAAATGGGTTACAAGAAAGAACATTTTAGTACTCACCTAGTAGATCCATCGGCACTGCTTTGGTTCTATTGATTAGGCTTTGTTTACCTGACTGCTGCAGTGACATCACATAATAAAACATGACTGCTACAGGCGATCACTAATCTCATTAGTGTATCTTTGAGGGCAATGACTGGCTGTAGCTGCCACATGTTGCCTATGTGACTTCAATGATGCAGTTGGATATCTAAAGCCCAATGGGAGAACTGGAGCACCAGTGCTAGATCTACAAGGTGAGTAATAATATTTTATTTTATTTTATCCTATTTACAAGTATTGTCCTAGTATTGTCTTGGTTTCTTGCTGAAACCACATAATCCTTTTAATTCCATTTCCATGTAGAGAATCAGAAAAACATAGCTTTGACACCTACCAAGATATGTTATGAAAGTAGTCTTCACACAATTGTGAACCTATTTTGATTAAAATGAATAATAAAATTTGTATAAGGGTGTACATAACCTTTAAAGCATCGTTGGCTGATATCCAATGATTTTGAGACAACAGAATTAGATTCAAGATCCAATTTGCAGCTGAGGCAATGGAGGACCACGTTTCCCCATTTTCACGAGTGGTGGAGGACCCATCGATTGGATTCCCAGACTCAGCAGTTGGGCAAATAGTGGACATCACATGTATGTCTCCAGGTCACCTCTACATAATGACCCAAATACTAAGGCCTCAAACAGCTTTTAGCTATGCAGATCTGTATTGTATATGGATCCATAATATGGTGACCATAGACTAAGGGATAATACTATGGGGGAGAATTATCATATCCCTTGTGACAGAAGTGGCTTCAAAAAGTCACAAGGTGTGTGACTTTACATGCAACTTTTTGAAAATAAAAAGTTGCAAGTGCCTCTTTTTACGCTGCCCTCACCACTTTTCCAAAAGGGCAAGGACAGGGGTGTGCCCAACAGTTTGGAAATTTTGTTTTCTGGTGCAAATGAATCAAGAAATTTATGGCAGCTCTGAGCTATTTCTGTTTAGGCGCACAGACTGACAGAAGATGCACCTAATTTAAGAAAGCACCCATCTTGATAATTTTTTCCCTATATCTCTGTCTATGGACTTTGTCTAACCTAAATAAGCACCCATTGATCATGATAATGGAGTTCCTGAATTGCCTAATGAGAATTGAGCAGTTGTAACATATGTGTACCAGCACTCCACTGTCATGGTAAGTCCGGGGCCTCTGTTCTCATGATTGTCCAATTTTCATAGAATAGTTTTAAGGTTTTTCCAATTCAACAGGTAAGTAAAGTTAATTGTGTAGTCTTTCTACTTCCTCTACCCATGCCCCCTTTTTCCCAACATTCTGGACCTTATTAACGATCACAACAACATGTGACCACTGTGGTTAGTCATTGGCGTCAAGTCACTGTTTAGGCAAGTGATTGGCTGCAGTGCTCATGTGTTTTCGATGCTGTGCCAGTGCTTGAAGTCCTCAAAACATGGACTGGCAGAGAGAACTGGAATGGCAGTGCTAGGGCAGTGGGCAATTCAATCAGAAATGCTTATTTTCTCATTTTACACTATTCCCTGCCTGTGCGCAAATTTTTTCTAATCTCAGACAATTCCTATGCAGAAGCCTCAGGAAGGCAACTCCTGCCCACATTTGGCCTTCTATAATGTTCTTCACTTGACACCTCACCTGTGATGCTAAATAAGAGCCGCTTATACCGTATATGTATGGCAAAAGCATTTTAACGTGTATAGCAATGTACATGTACACCTACTGTATAAGCTGAGTGTTGGTGGACATGCATGCTTAGTCACTCTCCCCACAGCCAGGTCTCTGTATCCCTTGTTCACTGTCCTCCTTGTCAAAAAGATGCATAGCCTCTGTAATATCATAACAATATAGCTGAGAAGACTTCTTCTACAAGGGATGTAAGAAGGAATCATATTGTAAGCTGCCAGTGGGGGAAGGAGACAAAATCTGGCCTGAACAACCCCAATTTATGGAAAAAAAAATATATGAAAAAGCTAAACTTTATGCTAGAAACATTGTAAAGTACTTTGAAACAGCAATTAACAGCTTTTTAGGACCTTGGGATGGAAATGATTTATGGCATAATCCCTTTAATTTAAAAACATTATTCACAATTTATATTTCATGTTGCAAAAAGAAATAATCTACCCATTAAAGGTTTAAAATTACCCAAGCTTAAGACTACTTTCCCCAAAAGATAGCACTGTGGAATTATAAGAGGATGTGCCTTTGTCTTTCAAGATATTAGAAGGTGATGTAGAGACAAGTCTAAATAAACAGTGGCTGAACGGCTGGAGCGATAAGGGCATATTTAACATTTTTCATTAAGACAGGTACAAATTACATTTTGTCTGTTTGTGTGTCATGATAAATGCCCGACGCTGAGATAAGTATGAGATCCTACAGCAGCATCAAGGGGGGAAAAAATAAAATAAAAACAAGAAGCCAATTTAATTTCTCAAATCTGGGGACATAATTTTTACTAATTTCCTTATAAACAGTTACTGACAGAAGATTTGTAATTTGACCCAATATAATCAAATAAGCAAATTAAATATAGGAAAAATGTCAAAGAGCAAGAAAAATCTAGAACATTAATTAAGAAAAATATAAACAAAAATAATTTTTAAAAAAATGGAGATTTGGTCATTAGATACATCATCCTGTATTCCAAATTTTACTGCTGGCTTTACAGGAGCTGGATGATAGCAAATTTAAGATTTTAAGCAGCACAATGTGGATAATTTTAGCCGTCGTTGAGGGCCAGATGACCACCTGATACTTTTCGCTGAGGTGATAAAATGAAACGATTGCTTTGTTTTGCTTCAAGGGTTTTGCTATACCGTATATTATTACAATGGGAAAACATTGTACGGCCTGGAAAAGGACAGGGAACATTATCAAGGTTATGGTAGCGCCTGAGTTAATTGCACATTAACACCACAGACAAAAGAAAAGTGGTATTTTCTACCTAGCTGTCACAGCAAACAAACTCAATTTCTAACCAAGTGGTCATCTCAGGCACATACATTGCTTCTTTACAGTTCCATCACCAGTGCATTTTCATGCAAAAGAAACAGCAAGCCGCATTCTGGTTTGCAGTGCATTTGCATGGCTACCCACATGGGTGCAGCTGGACAATGCAAAGGTCCAATGTAATCTGGTTCCCCTTCAAATCTAATACTGGAAACCTAATCATGTTAATTAGCATTTAATCAGTCCTAGTATGAACATTATGGATGTGTATGTAGTAGGTGCAAAAGAGAAGGAAGATTTTGTCAGATGTTGACTACAACTGGGGACAGGGATCAATGTGGATACAGTGAAACAGAGATGAGCAAAATCAATTATTGAAATCAAAATTCAACCTACATTTTTTTTAAATTTCTGATTCATTAAAATCAGGATTTCTTGAGATTTGATTTGGGAGAATGTTTGATAAATTTTAAGAAATGTGTTCATCTGTAAGTGAAACCTCTCTAGAAGACCACCTCTTTCAGTAGATCACCCCCATATCTAGACCAGGTTTCCTGTTACAGAGTTTCAGGTGCATCACATTTTTTTGGGGGTACTATCTCTCCTTGGAGAGAGAGAGCGCCTTAATCGGCATGAGGAGACTTATAGGCCATACATGCTCCTTTGGAATTCTGGGAAGTAAGTGATGCAAATAAGCTCTTAGCAAGCTCTGCTTCTGATGCCGCAAGATATAAGGCAGCTATCCTATAAGTCAATGTTCGACCCTTTAAATAGGTCTTCAGATATGACTCAGATATTGAGTAAACCAGCACCTCATGTGCAAACAGCTGTTTCGGAGTGATTGCCCCTTATCAGTTCCATCATATGTTATGTATACTGATGAAGACCACCCAAGTGAAGACCAATTTTCAGCGCAATTTGGAAATCTAAAATAACACTGAGGGCCATATTAAGGGTTCCAGGAGTATTGAGCAGTCCATTAATTGAGAGCCCCAGTCTAGTGCGAGTCCCTTCTCCACCACATAATGGAAACATTTAGTAAGACTTGTATACTGCTTATACTGCTTTGGAGTTAACCAGGAGGAATTTTCAGTGCAGTAAGCAGCATAATCGCCAACATGAAGATGACGGTCTGTGGGAGGCAGGAGAATGGCACCAATTTTTTTTTCAGTGTGGGCATACACCTAAATACATGCCCAGAACCAAGATCATAAGGCAATACCGTAGCAGAACCAAGGTCACTGCATAAGCTCAGCACAAAGGTTGAGTGAATTGAAGTCCACAAAGTGGACTTCGATCAGAATTTCTGGGAAAATTCGCATTTTCTCATGCTTCATGGTAGTGAATAGATTTTCCCTGAATGGCGGTAAAAAACAAAAAAAAATCCTACTTACCTCATCCACTTGATCACGACGAGCCGGCCGGGGCCATCTTGATTGAAGATCTCACACTAAATCCTGTGTACAGTGACGTATGACATAACTACACCTGTAGACGTAAGGACGCCATCATGGGCCATGTATAATTTCACACGAGATCTTAAATCAAGAGGGCGGCGGCAAGCTCATTGTGATCAAATGGATGAGATCAGTAGGATACATTTTTTTTTATTTTACACTGAAATCAGATCAGCTATGAACGTGGCATTGGAGGGGTACAATGATGGGGAGCGCCGCCACTCCCTGTCATTGCACCCACTACTTACAAAGAAATGTGCTTTATGATGAAGTAATTTGTCACAAATATTTTTTTTTTGTAGAATTCAGTGAAGCAGCCAAATTGAATTTTCCAATACTTCACTCATCTCTACTCAGCACCAGAACCAAGCCCATACGTCAAATGCAGCATCAGGAGCTCATACCATAAATACAGTACCAGAATTAACAGAAAACAAATTGGAAGAAGGATTCTGGAGACAAATAAAGGTCCTCTTTTCAGCTCTTCTTTATTAAATATTTCTTAAAACCGACATGGTCACTGTCCCCACGGCATGGTCGCTGACGCGTTTCGGGTGAGTACCCTTAGTCGTAGCACCATTCTGAATGTGACCCCACATTATAAAGGAATTGGAGTGCGCCTCTTCAGAAAATCCAAAGAGAAACCTCCGATCCCATAGGCTGCCACAACAGAAGCACACCTCTTCCCCAATTATTTGTACAATTGAAAACACACTGTGTGGATAGTCCTGGGGCAATTTAACCCCTAATCTCCATGCTGTTGGTTTCTATAGGAATAAACCGCACAGTGTGAATACATAATCCTTTCTATCTGTTAAAATAACATTATAAACAACCGGAATGGCCTGACAACTGCGGTAGATTGCAATCAGTTGTAAGCCGACAATAAAGCACGACTGAGTATTGGAACAGAAGTAAGCATATATAAAAATCACATTGTTGCAGCGATAAATGTTGCAGAAAATTCACTATAAATACGTAAATCTACATAGCTAGTGTTGTGAATTTAGTTGCTCTATATATGAGAAGCAACAAGAGAAACCAACACACTTGCTTCGGTATAATCTTATCACCCTTACTTTAATCAAGCAGATTCATATTATGTGTGGATCATATTGTTGAAAAATAAACCGCTCTGTGTGATCAGTGTCCTGAGCAGTGTTCAGCCTGCACGCATGATCCTATGCGACATTCAGAATCCCACTCCTCCTGACTACTATAACCAGAATGAGTCATTATAATTGTCAAAAATTTCCCATTGAGCTCTGGGTAAATGCACATCTCCACTTAGATAAATATCAATCAGTGGTAGATGTACATAAGCTCTTTTCTCAGGTTAAGACCCGCTGGAATCCTAGACCCGAGTCTAAAGATCCAGTATGCCTCTCTGAGAAGAATTTTCTTTCGATGGTCACCGCCCCTTTTAGGTGCCGAAACTCTTTCAATGGCAAATGCTTGAAAAAATGTCACTTTGCGAGCATGTTTTTGAATGAAGTGCCTCGCTATATTAGAGATGTTAAGAATATTCGGGTTGCTAATATAATTCAAATGTTCAAGGATGCGGCTCTTAAGCTTACGTGCCGTGCTGCCTATGTACATCAGATCGCAATGGGTACATCTGACGACATAGACAACACCCTCCGTATTGCAGTTAATATAACTGCGAATGGGAAATTTCGCTGTATGTGTTGAATTATCAAAGGTTTGTGTGGGTAGAACGTAACTGCAGGTTTTGCAAGGATTACCACCACATTTAGTAAAACCCTGATAACCTAACCAGTTACTTTTAACATCTTTTTTGGTGCGGCTAGCGGTGTAGAGAGACGGGGACAAGGAGCATGACAGGGTAGCAGCTCTTCTAGAGACTATTCTGCAACCTGTTTTCAATGCTTGATATAAAATATTATCGTCAAACAGTATAGGCAAACATTTTTTTATAGATGTGCTGATTGCATTGAATTCACTACTATACGTTAAGGATAAAGTAGGAATACTGTCACGCTCCTTCTCCCCGCAAGCTCCCACAGCGCCTGTAGAAGCCTTTCCAGTTCTCATATACTTAGGCTTACCAAATAACATTTCCTTTCTATCTTTGAGTGATGCTACTGTTCTACCCCTTTTAATCATCCAAGTGGGATAATTTCTTTCCTTTAGTCTCAAGGCTACCTTGTCCATCTCCTCCTCTAATTTATCCCTATCACTACAATTTCTTGCTGTGCGCATAAATTCACCCACGGGGATTGCTCTAATAGTATGCATTGGATGATGACTTTTTGCATTGAGAATTGAATTGCCAGACACTTCCTTTCTGTATGTGATGGTGTGCACCACCTCTCCTGGACACCCGCGGAGTGTCAAGTCCAAAAAGTTGGTATGGGACTCATAAGCTGAACAGATGAATCGCAGATTATAGTCATTATTATTTAAATAAGCCTGGAGGTCTGGGACGGCAGACACACCGCCCGCCCACACCATAAGTATGTCGTCGATGTATCTGCCGTACCAGACCAAACCAGGCCCAAAGGGATTGTCTTGACTATATATGAATTTTTCTTCCCAATAGGACATAGTCAGATTGGCCAAGGACGGTGAGAACTTGGCTCCCATTGACACTCCGCGGGTCTGTAAGTAATGCACACCATCAAACACAAAATAATTGTGTGTCAACAAAAATTTCGTGACCTCACAAATAAAGTCTATATGGTCGCAACCAAGTCCTGTATATCGATGCAAGTGAAATTCCAATGCTAGTAGAGCAACCCCGTGGGGAATAGAGGGATAAAGAGAGACCACATCCGCTGTAATCCATCTATAATTTTCATTCCACTCAAATTTGTACATGGCTCGTAGCACATCTGAGGTATCTTTTAGAAACCCTGGGGTACGTCTGACCAGTGGCTGGAGAATATTGTCCAGCCAACTGCCCAGACGCTCCGTCAGGGAGCCTATACCAGAGACTATGGGACGAAGGGGGGGTGGCCGTATGTCCTTGTGGATTTTAGGCAATGCGTGCATTATGGGGGTGACTGGCACTTCCGGTTGTTTATAATGTTATTTTAACAGATAGAAAGGATTATGTATTCACACTGTGCGGTTTATTCCTATAGAAACCAACAGCATGGAGATTAGGGGTTAAATTGCCCCAGGACTATCCACACAGTGTGTTTTCAATTGTACAAATAATTGGGGAAGAGGTGTGCTTCTGTTGTGGCAGCCTATGGGATCGGAGGTTTCTCTTTGGATTTTCTGAAGAGGCGCACTCCAATTCCTTTATAATGTGGGGTCACATTCAGAATGGTGCTACGACTAAGGGTACTCACCCGAAACGCGTCAGCGACCATGCCGTGGGGACAGTGACCATGTCGGTTTTAAGAAATATTTAATAAAGAAGAGCTGAAAAGAGGACCTTTATTTGTCTCCAGAATCCTTCTTCCAATTTGTTTTCTGCCTGTTACGGGAACACTCCCCCAGGGCCTCTGGAGCCGGGACTATATACCATACCAAGGTGAGCTGGATAAAAGTTTTTTCTATATTACCAGAATTAACCTCAGTACAGATATACAGCCCCAGAACCAAGCGCATAACAAATACTTTCCTTAACATTGAAACTGCAACACTGAGAAAGAAAAGAAAAATTGTAGATTTATGTAAAATCCACCCATATGAAGGTAGTTTTACTGTGAAGGAGGAAGGTTTCAAGCTACACATCTTTGGGACAAGAGAAAGTACAGTCAGGCCTCTGCAAATTGCGAGAAAGAAGGGTAATTTTCATGTAATACCCATTTATTGGTCAAGTGATGTTCAAATCTCTTTGAATACATGCTATACACATCTATGTGTTTAAATATATAATGTGTATTCACATACATGCACACACTGTAGACAGTGAAACCTCCGCCAAAACTGCAGTAAAAATGGTCTTCTGTAGGGGTAATTCTCTCAAGGAAGCGGTCAATAGGCAGAAACGAATATCTATCAAAAAAGTCTGGTCTAGATGAGGGTGGACTTCTCACAGAGTTGGTTTTAGTGAGAGGCTTCACTATACTGAGCAACATTTCAGCATTGGTTAATCCAGAAATTGGTAATGGTAATTCGGCAAAGAACGAGTAAAGAAAGATCAAGCAAAATTTGTTTTAGCATTTTAATTTAACCACTTCCCATCTGGGCCCTTTGCCCCCTTCCTGACCAGGCCAAATTTTGCAAAACTGACATATCTCACTTTATGTGGTAATAACTTTGGAACGCCTTTATTTATCCAAGTCATTCAGAGATTGTTTTCTCGTGACACATTGTACTTCATGATAGTCATAAATTTGAGTCAAAATATTTCACCTTTATTTATGAAAAAATCCCAAATTTACCCAAAAATTTGAAAAATTCGCAATTTTCTAAATTTCAATTTCTCTGCTTTTAAAACAGAAAGTGATACCTCATAAAATATTTATTATTTAACATTCCCCATATGTCTACTTTATGTTGGCATCATTTTGGAAATGTCATTTTATTTTTTTAGGACGTTAGAAGGCTTAGAAGTTTAGAAGCAATTCTTCAAATTTTTAAGAAAATTGCCAAAACCCACTTTATAAGGACCAGTTCAGGTCTGAAGTCACTTTGTGGGGCCTACATAGTGGATACCCCCATAAATGACCCCATTGTAGAAACTACACCCCTCAAGATATTCAAAACCGATTTTACAAACTTTGTTAACCCTTTAGGCGTTCCACAAGAATGGAGATCAAATTTTTAAATTTCACTTTTTTGGCAGATTTTCCATTTTATTCAATTTTTTTCTTTAACACATCGATGGTTAACAGCCAAACAAAACTCAATATTTATTACCCAGATTCTGCGGTTTACAGAAACACCCCACATGTGGTCGGAAACTGCTGTATGGGCACACGGCAGGGCGCAGAAGATAAGGAACTCCACATGGTTTTTAGATGCCATGTCCCATTTGAAGCCCCCTGATGCACCCTTACAGTAGAAACTCCCAAGAAGTGACCCCATTTTGGAAACTAGGGGATAAGGTGCCAGTTTTATTAGTACTATTTTTGGGTACATATGATTTTTTGATCATTCATTATAACACTTTATGGGGCAAGGTGACCAAAAAATTGGTTGTTTTAGCACAGTTTCTATTTATTTATTTTTACAGCGTTCACCTGAGGGGTTCAGTCAAGTTACATTTTTATAGAGCAGATTGTTACGGACGTGGCGATACCTAATATGTATACTTTTTCTCATTTATTAAAGTTTTACACAATAATAGCATTTTTGAAACCAAAAAATTATGTTTTAATGTGTCCATGTTCTGAGAGCTATAGTTTTTTTATTTTTTGAGAGATTTTCTTATGTAGGGGCTCATTTTTTGCGGGATGAGGTGACGGTTTTATTGGTACTATTTTGTGGGACATATGCGTTTTTGATCACTTGGTGTTGCACCTTTTGTGATGCAAGGTGACAAAAATTGCTTGTTTTGACACAGTTTTTTTTTTTTTTTACGGTGTTCACCCGAGGGGTTAGGTCATGTGATATTTTTATAGAGCTGGTTTTTACGGACGCGGCAATACTAAATATGTCTATTTTATTTTTTCTATTTTTAATTTTTTTTTTTTATTCCTTACTTGGGTTTTTTTTTTTTTTTACATGTGAAACTTTTTTTTTTTTTTTCAACCCTTTATTTTATTTTTATTTTATTTTACACTTTTCGTCCCCCATAAGGTCATACAAGACCTCTGGGGGACATTTACTTCACTTTTTTTTTTTTTTTTTACACTGTTGATTTCTCCTGTAACTGGGGCTGACATAGTAGCCCCAGTTACAGGACAAATGCACCCCTATAGAGGCTGTACAGCAGCAATCCAGCGCTGTACAGCCTCACAGCAGGGCTGATCGAGGTCTCTGAGAGACCTCACACAGCCCCTGCACACTCCGGTCACGGCGGTCACATGACCGCCGGGCCGGAACAGGAATCGCACAGCGCTTCCTGCTCTGCAGACACAGCGCTCGGTGAGCGCTGTGTCTACAGCGATCGTGAAGGCAGGGACACCTGGGCACTGTCCCTGCCTTGTCTTAGGGTTGCCCTGCTGTCACTGACAGCGGGCAACCCGATCAGCAGCTGCACGATTAGCGTGCAGCTGCTATTTCTGACAGGACGTTTTAAAACGTGCTGTCAGAAATAGACGTCCACCCATAGGACGTTTATATCCTATGGGCGGAAGTGAGGCGGTTAAGCTTCCTTCCATAATTTGATATGTTTGATAATCTGGAATATTTGGCTTTCAATTATCAAAATTTTCAGAACTATGGTACGTTTTGTAGAATAAGGCCCAGTTCACATCTACGTCGAAGACACATTTCAAAGGTACAGTCACAGTTTCCATAGTTGTCAGGAAAATAGTGTTGTATTTGGTGCTACTTTCCCCTTATTGTGAAAGACCCTTTGGTGGAGCTTGACAGACCCCATTATAAGTCAACAGGATCCACCAGGCACCTGTTCATGAAAAGGATCCATCACTGCATTCATTGTGGAAACCATGATGTAGATGTAAACAAAGCCTTAGGGGATCATACACATTAGATGAATTTGGGCCAAATCTGCTGACTTCCTGGGACTGGTTGACCATCTAATGTGCATGAACATGTTCTGACTCTCACTGATCAACAGATGTTGGACACATTGGAGTTCAACATACCTGATTCTGTGTCCTCATGGGAGATAAGCCACTGCCAAATGTATAGGGCAGCAGATTACTTCTGCTTTCCCATTAAAACACATGCATGCCCATTTGAGCCAAGAGTGCATTTATATCCGGAAAGTTCAAGAAGAATAGATGTTGACCAATTAAGACCCTTTTCAAACTTGTGGCAGGAGTTCCAGAATGCTGTTCCAGATGCCAGAGCCATCTGGATTTGGCATTGCCAGATATTACAGAGTACTGCAAATATGCCGGCAAATATGCTGGGATTCGACTAGAAAACAACTGTGTGCGGCATTATTTGTCCAATCGAATTCCGACACATTTAAGAGGTAGCTGTCAGATCTCCACCAGACGTTATAGTCAATGTGGCTGGCAGCATTCCAGTTATATCTGGCAATGCTGGACCTAGAGAACTGCCGTGTGACACAGGCCTAAGCTTTTGGCTAACATCTAAGATGTATGGCTAATGTCAGAACAGATCTGCATGTTTCAGACTCACAACGGTGCTAATCTCAAGAAAGTTAGAAGAAATCCTGAATTTCTGAAGGCCTTATGCTATGGCTTTTGTCTATCGGAATAAGGTGCATCTTGGTCTTCAATTCACCTTTAACACATACCTCTCACCTCACAAAACTGTCTGCTTTAGTAACAACTTGCAATAAAAATTCTGGAACAAGTTTTCATATAACTCTATATTGTGTTGTCCCTCTATTATTCCTGATAAACATTTATAAATAAAGGTACAACTGGGTGTTACCAGTGGGGTTGGGGTGTCCCTGCATAATCTGACAGTGACAGCACTGATTGGCCAGTGTCAAATTTTGAAGGATCAATCTCCAATTGTAACACCCAGCTGTAAACTTACTAAGAAACTTCTAGTAGGAATGATAGAGGAACAACACAACATAAAGTCATAATAATAGATTTTCCAAAACGGTCATTTAATGTGGAATACAATTATATTCTAAAACAGATATGTCAGGAGAGCTGGCGGGTTGTCTTTAAGATACACCACGTATGCAGATACCTGCTATTATCATCACCAGTTTCCATGAAGGATATCTCTGCAATCACAGCAAACAGAAACAGTCACAGCCAATGTGTAATCATTAAGCCATTATTGATCACAAACTGTAAATTAATAACCAGACATAAACCTTCTCTGTGGATTCTGGTGACACAATTTCAGATATTAGAACATTCACAACTATTGCAAAAAGGTTCAGCACACAACACTGATGCCTAAAGTACCTTCAGGCTTCCAAAAAGCTTTCCAGCTTTGTTACCTCGATCACAAGCAAATATTTTTAATTCATAGTTCTGAAATATGCATTTGTGGTTTCTCTATGCGCTCCATTCCATATTACATTAAAAATCTTAAAGGAGTCGTCCAGTTTTATGATAATTAAACCATCACTAAGAAATCCAACAATAAAACATCTTTAAGAAAAGCACCCAAAATTCCATTGACAAATGGAAGGGGGTGGTCCTCTTAAAGAAGATGGCCAGTATGATAGTGTATGATGAAACTGAAAATCAGTCACAGGAAATGCGGTCTGATAAAGGGGTGGTCTTCTCAGAGGCAGTCTTTTGGAGAATTTTTTATGAAATCATTGTATAATTAATAGTTACTTTAGACAAGTGTCGATATTATATACAGTGAGGAACCAAAGTATTTGAACACCCTGGGATTTCTCCCACTTAGAAATCATGGAGGGGTCTGAAATTCACATTGTAGGTGCATTCCCACTCTGAGAGACAGAATAAAAAAATATAAAAAAAATCAGGAAATCACATTGTAGGATTTTTAAAGAATTTATTTGTCTTCCACTGCTGAACAAAAATAGTTGAACACCTGAGAAACAGCAAGAATTCTGGCTCTCAAAAACCTGTTACTGTGCATTAAAAAGACCACTCCACTCATTAATCTAACTTAGTAGCACCTGTCTGAGCTCTTTAAAGACCCCTGTCCACCCCACAGTCAGTCAGACGCCAGCTACTATCATGGGCAAGACCAAAGAGCTGTTAAAAGACACCAAAATTGTGGCTGGAAAGGGCTACAGGGCAATTGCCAAGCAGCTTGGTGAAAATAGATCAACTGCTGGAGCAATTGTTAGAAAATGGAAGAGGCTAAAGATGACTGTCAGTCTCCCTCAGACTGGGGCTCCATGCAAGATCTCACCTCGTGGGGTATCACTGATGATAAGAAAGGTGAGGAATCAGCCCAGAACCACAAGGGAGGAGTTGGTCAATGACATGAAGAGAGCTGGGACCACAGTTTCCATGGTCACTGTCTGTAGAACACTATGCCATCATGGTTTCAAATCATGCATTGCACGGAAGGTTCCCCTGCTCAAGTCATCACATGTCCAGGCCCGTCTGAAGTTTGCCAATGACCATCTGGATGATCCAGAGGAGGCATGGGAGAAAGTCATGTGGTCAGATGAGACCAACGTAGAACTTTTTGGTCTAAACTTCACTCATCACGTTTGGAGGAAAAAGAAGAATGAGTTGCATCCCAAGAACATCATCCCTACTGTGAAGCATGGGGGTGGTAACATCATGCTTTGGGATGCTTTTCTGCGAAGGGGACAGGACGACTGCACTGTATTAAGGAGAGGATGAATGGCGCCATTTATTGTGAGATTTTGAGCAACAACCTCCTTCCCTCAGTCAGAGCATTGAAGATGGGTTATGGCTGGGTCTTCCAACATGACGATGACCCAAAGCACACAGCCAGGATAACCAAGGGGTGGCTCCGTAAAATGCATATCAAGGTTCTGGAGTGGCCTATATGTGGTGTAAACCAGAAAAAAATATGTGCAAAATGTTCTTTACCCTTAATAAGACCTCTGCTTGCTGCGACTGATTTTTTTTTTCTTAATTATGGCTACTTTAACACTAGCATTTTTTCTGGATCCGGCAGGGTCCAGCAAAAATGTTTCCGTTACTGATGATACAGCCATCTGCATCCATTATGAACGGATCTGGTTGTTTTATCTTTAACATATTTTTAACACTGACAAAACGGATCAGTCATTAACTCCATTGAAAGTCAATAGGGGACGGATCCGTTTTCTATTGTGGCAGATTGTGCCAGAGAAAACGGATCCGTCCCTATTGACTTGCATTGGGGTCCATTTTGCTCCGCATCCCCAGGACGGAAAGCAAAATACAACATGTTGTGGTTTGCTCTCCGGTCTGGGAACGCAACTAAACAGAACGGAATACATTTTGGAGCTTTCCGTTCTGTTCAGTTCAGTTTTGTCCCCATTGAACTCAATACCGGAAAACTTTAACGCTAGTGTGAAAGTACCTTAAGATTGAAAACCTATAGAGACCCAATACTTCCCATATCTTGGAGTTTTCTATATTGCATCTAGGTATCTAGTCTAGGCAACCTGCCAAAGGACCTGCGGAGAGCGTGATGGTGTCATCACGTGATCACGCTGGGCACACACGGTGACGTCATCAGTGATCACGCTCGCTGCAGGTCCTATGGCGGACAGCCTCTCCACAATCAAGTGGATGATATGAGTATAATTTTTTTTGCTTTCAGACACATTTTAGGAAAAGTTGATTCGTTACCACGAAGCGTGAGGAATTTTTCCTGAAATTCGTATCGAAGTCCACTTCGGATACTTGGATTTGCTCAACACTAATTACAATGCTTACAAAATGTGTACTATCTGGCTCTCCAGTCACGAACAACAAGAAACCTTACCATATGGGAAAAGAATATGCAAAAATCAATGACAATAAAATAAGGATAAAAATAAATTAAACACAAAGAAAGTTGCTCGTAATGTTTATTGGAACTGAGATACAGTACTGTATGCTGACAGTCCCAACAAATTTCAAATTGTAAGTGTGAATTGCATTATATCTGTTATGGGCAATGGTAGTGGAACCACTGTACCTATCAACAGGTTTAACTTTGGGCTTGACATAAGGGTGTTATCCTGACAATCTTCACCCTTTAATCGCTATGCAGGGATCTGGACTTCACTGCTGGGAAGTAATCAGGTCACTTCCTCCTGGAATAGTTCCAGTGTGGTGGGCTGCTGACCGATGGGGATCAAAAACACAGTTGGAACTGTAATACTCATAGTCAGGAAACAGGCCAAGGTTAGTGATGGCAGAGTATGTGCAAATCCGAGAAACAATCCAAAGGTCAGGGCAGGTGGCACAGGATAAGTACGGTGAACAGGCAGGAACCAGGAATCAGACAGACAAATGGAAATAGTTCTTTTACATGCTTCAGCTAGCTAGGGAGACCCAGCAAGATCTGTAAAGACCAATTGCACAGGCCTTGACACAGTCAGGCTGCAGTTCACAGAGCAGGGAAATATTAACCCTAGCAGTGCTGAACAGGTACAGAGGTACAATCAATACAAGCCCTGATTCACACAGCTGGCATGTGTGTGCATATGACAACAGTGGCCACCGTCATAATAGCAATATGTACTAATGTATATACATATCATATCCAAACCAAGTCCTTATGGACATGACAGAGTTAATGGTGAGATTTCTGAAACACTAGTGCAAATCAGATGAGCTGTCTACATCAGGTTAAATTAGAAATTTTGCAAAGAGTTGATATATTTATCTTGCAATGATCCTGAATACCAATATACGCTATAGGCTATAGCCTATTCTTATCTGCAATGCTTCTGAGCTCGCATCTCCTACTTGTCCAGGGCCTGCTTTACTGATTTACAGAAGCCCAGTCACAAAAGTTAGCCTCGTCTAGCAAATGGCACCAGTTGCAACCAACAGAATTTTACCTCTTTAGCTTTGCACCAGGACTATGATACAAATTATAACATTATATTCTATAAATTCTATTTAAAAATAAATAAAATTTAGATAAATAAATATAAAATTTAGGTACACAAAAGTACAAAAACCCTTTTATCATTACTTCAGAACAATAGAGAAACATTAAGACCTCATTGAGAAGCCTGAAAAAAAAAACTGTAATGCTTAATAAAAAAATTTTTTTATACGGTATGTATATTTAAAAAAGTCCATCTAGGTGTGTAAGTAAGTAGATGCAGGAGGTGACACATAAGCAGAGACTCTTATCAGGGTATGCTGAATAATACACTTTTGGTGAAACTGCTGCTTTTGTAAGGTCATCGTAATAGACCCACTTTATATTATTATGTTCATGGCAAGATATTTAAAAAAAAATACAAAACTATGGAAATTAATGCACAAGCGAGTCTGTATTATAGGTTCACACAGTAGATCAAAAGTGCATTGACCCTTTGTATCTCCAACTCATTATCTTGAATCTGAGTTCTGCTTGTAGGAATTGGGATTTGAATTTGCACACCAATGTGGCGCATTTCAAGATCTTGAGCACAGTAGACAGATGGGTCACAGTGAAGTGGAGGACGGTTGCCCCCGGGGAGGCAGAGGCTGAATGAGTGACTGTCGCGCAGTTCAAGCAGTCGACATGCTGCTGACTCAGGAGTGGCCGCTGACTGGCACCTCTGCTGCCATTGAGCCATCTCTGCTGGGAGTAGTTACAGCCCAGTCACGCTGACAGGTAGACTCTGAGCAACTCAAAGTCCTTTTATCATGCTCTTATAGCTGCTTTTTATCATCTTCATATAGCTACATCAAGGTGTCATTAGTAAATAGCCTCTGCAAACTATCCAAATTAACAAAGGCATAAAATAGACAGAAGCCAAAGAGATGCAAACAGGGAAGGTTTACTGAGATTGGACGAAAAATGAAAACATTGTATTCATTTACAGTATTGCGGTGTAGACAGGAGAGGCAGGTCAACGACAAGTCTTTAGTAGGTCGATCATTCACATCAATTAAAGCCTATATAAGAGGCTTTATTTAATCATTACCAGAATCAAACAGCTTAATTGTCATTGCCTTTTTCTGCCTGATCGCAATCACAGCCACCTTTACTGTTTCTCTAGATGGATGGCTTTCCTACAAATCGTGACCTTTAACTTAATATTTAGCTACATGGAAAATAGACATGAGTGTGGATTTAACAAGTGATCTACGCATATGGATCAGTCATAGACAAGTTAAAAGGAACTAAACAGCTCAAAAACCCAAAAAGTCAATGAAGCCCGTGGCCATATGTGCTGCAGTTTTGATGAGCATCAGACTTCCCCTGCAGGTCAAATATAGTATTGATAGCCATGGGGACCATGTAATATGTGGACCATCCAGAGAAAGAGCTGGGTTCAGCAACCTTCAGCACTCCAGCTGCTGTTAAACAACAACTCCCAGCATGCACTCTTATTCGGCTGTTCTTGTGACACCTATAGAAGTGAAAAGAGGATTCTGGGAGTTGTAGTTTCAGAACAACTGGAGTACCGGAGGCTACTGATCAATGACCTAGTGGCTCTCCTCCCTCTCTAATAGACTTTCTGAGCAGGTGACCCACCGTATATATGTCACGTAGACAAGTATGGATGGTGTTGAATTCATGAGATACTAGGGGGATCTCTATTAAGCCTCATGCACACAACTGTGTCCATATTGAGGTCCACAAACCAGGGATCTGCAAAATACGAATGCCTTCCATGTGCAATCTGCAGTTTTGTCATGCCCATTAAAGAAATGGCTATTCTTGTCTGCAATAAGGACAAGAATAGGACATGTTCTATCACTAGTAGAACAGACACACGGACAGTCTTTTTTGCGGACCCATAGAAATTAATGGGTCAGTGTGCGATCCGTAAAAAATGAGGATCGGACACGTGCACAAAATATGGTCATGTACATGAGGCCTTATTAGTATTAGTGACTGCCATACACACATTTCTAATATGGTCAAGATCCATATACATATTACCATGGTAATAGCCCAGTCAGTTTTACCGTTTCACCTGTATAGACTCCATATTAATGTAAACCTCTGCAACCTGTGTAATTCCTAACTATTTTCTTGCTATTACTCCTCCTTATGAGAATCTCGGATATGAGTTGATAGCTGCTTGAAAAAGCTCCAAAGAAAATTGGGTCTGCAAAAAAAAAAAAAAACTCTCCACCTCAGTCAACAATGCAAAATAATTACAAAAACCATCTCCTCACCCCTCATGGGTGCCTAAGAAACAATTACTATTAAAGCACCTCCTATAGACGCACCAGTAGTAGTGTCATTGCTGTCCAGTCTCCCAATGCTCCCGTTCCGATGTTCCCCCTGTTCTCCTTTTCAACACATAGAAAAAAGACCACTCAGCCAACCATGGCCCACAGCAGTGACCTGCCTCAATCTGTGATGGCCTCAGCAGTCATTTCTTGAGTGTCAAGAGGGATTAGGAAGCAGGGATTATCGAGAGACTGGGAAACTTTGAAACTGGAGAGGCGGGAAATTTATTATTTATATATTATTTTTTTTTACACCATACGGAATTATCGGAGAACTCCATTGAGAGTGTATGCAAGTCACGGATGGCACATCAGGTGCTGTTAACTAAAGGCGACCTAAACCTTTACTGAAACCATAAAGGAGCAGCAGCGCTTATCAAACCACTCTGAACCTTCAGCTTTCATTGGCTTTGCTCTGCTTTTCCACAGTGTGGAGTATGGATCCATAGAAAGTATACAGGATCCATTAGGATTCAAACTCCTCACGTTGGAAAAGGCAAGCAGAGCCAATGAAAGCCAGACTCTCTGAGAAGCCTTGCTTGCAGTTTCAGCAAAAGTTTAAATACCCTTGGCTGGCCAGCATTTGGCGTCCACTGAAGGCTGGAAACAGAACACTTGGTTTTCTTGACTGTAATATTGATGAACCTATAAAAATAACGGTCCCAGAAACCCAATTTTTTATTGCCAGAACTTCACTACGACGAATAGTACCTGAGATACTAGTAGATTCTCCAAGTGTGATTCATTAGGATATTGGAAAATGTAATCTTGTGGTTCCCTAAGACTCTGTCATTGGAACAACTGGTTTTGCTGCAAGCAGGAAAAAACCAGAAGCTAAAGCAGGCGGGCCCCAGGGAAATAAAATTCCCTCCAGCCTACAAACAGGCTACAGAATATTTGACAAGAGTCTGTAGGCTATACGCCAAGAGGTAAAGTATAGGCCAACCTTTATCAATAGGCTACGTAATGCATGATATTTCATTTTCACACAGATGCTCTTCTGTAGTTTTGGGCCCAGAAGACACCTCCAAATTAGAGATACCACTTAAGGCAAATAATCTGCTTTAGCAATTGCAATATGCATTCAAACTGCAAATGTATCCACATTTTATATATACACAATTCTGGCTCTTGAATATTGAATAGTGCACAAATATGTGCATTAAGTATATATATAAAAAAAAAAAAAGCCTCTTCCCTCTTTCCACCACCTGTTGGTTATGAGCGGTACTGCACTGGGTTTTCTAAGTGACAGTTCATTAATAAAATGCAGAAGAGAAGCTTCTCGTCTTGCATCATGAGCTCTTACCTTTTTATAAGCTGCTCCCACGTGTCTTTTTCACTATGCAAAACAGATGTCTGTCTTCACTTTAGAATTTATTGAATCCCAACGAAATCCTTTTAAGTATAATTGTCCAAGCGAACCAGTAATATCCAGGTTTCTAATTAAAACGTAAACTGTCTAATGAAGACATCAGGTTTTTAGGCAAATGTCTCTCCCCATGTCACTTGGGGTATGGTAATTATTGGAGCAGATCTATGGATGCTCCTGGATTGCACACAAGTCCAGATTAAACGCATTACTGATAAACCTTGGCTTTTGCACTAGGGAATTGCAGGCTCTAACCCTCTCCAAGCGCACGCAGGATATTTATCAGAGAAAGAAATTACAAATATGATAAGGGTTAGTTGAGATTTTTTCCTTTATTTCAAATTCTGGAACTATTCAGGTTAAAGAAAAATACATACGCCATCGCCTACAGAACAGGACAGACTTTCCATGTCTCAAGGAGCCCAATGTTGCTTTTGAGTTTAGGTACTAAATAAGTTCTTAGTGAACCAACTTTCACTAAGAAAAAACAAACAAAACAAAAACAAACAAACAAAAAAAAAACCTTATACTGTAAATTATATGGGAGGCGCAATGCTTATGGCACATGGTATGAAGTTTCCTTATATGTAAGACAACTAACATAAGCCTATTGTGTAAGCTTCATCTGACTTAAAGGGGTTGTCTGACTTGTCTCCCAAAAAATGATCTAAAGATTTCAAACCAACACCTTGGTCTGAACACTTTTGTAACTGCTATGCAATAAATCTATCTGTATAGCGCCACCTGCTCTTTGTTCTTTTCCTGATTTCTCTTTCCGACATTAATGCACAGGGTCAGCTCCATCCTTCAACTGCTACCAGCCATATCTACTGTTAGAAGCTGTGACGGAGCTGCAACAGGAAGTGCACACGTCATGAGGTGTGATAGGGAAAGAGCTGCAGCAGAAAGGAACCCCCCCCCCCCAACTGTGATAAAAAAGAGATGCAGCAGAACGGACAGACCTCCTGAACTGTGATAGAGAGAGCTGCAGCAGAAAGGATATCCCCCTCAACTGTGATAGAGAGAGCTGAAGCAGAAAGGATACCCCCCTCACTGTGATATAGAGAGCTGCAGGAGAATAGACATGCCCCCGAGCTGCCAGCTGGAAATAAATCTAGCAGAGCAATTGGAACAATGAATGGGAAAATCTCTGGATCCATGTGAGGTATAGTGCTGGTTCTGGCCTTGTTAGAAGAGGATTGTCATGTACTATATGACATCAGAATTTTGTTTTTTTATACTAATCATGGGATAACCCCTTTAATGGTAATAGTAGATACTTCTTGGAGACCATATGATGGGATGTGGCACACTGGTAATAAATACCTTCAGAACTAGACCATCCAGGAGGATTTAAATGGGTTTTTCCACCAATACCCTATTTACAGTATAAGGGCTCATACACAGCCCTGTGCGCTGCGCCTGTACGACTCCTTTAATACCGCTGTACTGTACAGTGCAAGCATTGCTTCTAAGGGAGAATACCTCAATACATTTTAAGTCAGATGGTGCATTTAATATTTTTATACTGTAAGATTTGTAAAGAATCCAACAGAAAAACCTCAATATGAAGTCCTGCAGAAGCCCTTTTACAGCTCCGTACAAAATAGGGCTGTAATGCAGCCAGGTGCATGAGCCATTAGGGTCATAGATAGATCAGTCATGATCTAACTATTGGGACCCCCCCCCCACAATCACTGGAACGAGAGACAATTGTCTGGTGAATGCACTTAACCGTCTCAGAATTTCTGTATTAGACAATCCGATTTAACAGGCGACTTTCGGGAGGAAAGCGTTCCTTCCCGGTAATAGCCTGGTCGCTATCAGAAGAGACCACTGCTATTACATGCAGCGATCTCCTCCTCAGTATAAGGAGGAACGATCATTTTGCCATCACTCTTCCCTATTGTGGAATCATTGTTTGCCGGGAGCAGATCTACCACCTGCAAACGATGTCAAAAGATTTGGATTGCCCATTGAACAAGCTCATTTGCTCGTTCATCAGGAAATTTGCGGCAGTATTAGACTGCCAGATGAACGCTAACGAGCATTACTAAATCTGCCGGTGTAATACAGGCTTTACAGAATTGCACAGAAAGACTTAGGAGACAAATTGATTCATAGCAAGCAATTTGCTTATCTATAGTATCCAGGGGCAGACTGACCATAGACGCTACAGGAAAATTTCCAGGTGGGCCAATGCCCAGGCTGCTGGCCAGGCACATAATGATCCTCTCAGCATTAATTAATGCTAGAAGCTCCAGGTACTTATGCACCTGGCTTGGGGCCACAGATGCCCTCCTGAATTCAACTGTATCACCATCCTTGGGGCACAGGGGTAGCAGTATTTTGTGGTATTTGGCTCTGCTCTAAGGTATTGCTGGCACTGCCTACTTCCATTGCCCTGCCTTCTGTCAATTTGGAAACGCCTACAACATAGGGCCACTTTTAGGTTTTTTCCAGGGCCACTTTAAGTTCCCACTCTGTCCCTACTAGTACCGCATCACATTTCACTTTCATTGCAATACTGCAATCCGTCCAAGGATGGCAGCTAGCTATGGGGGGGGGGGGGGGGGGAAGGGTGGTCCAACAGAGAGAACCACATAATCTGTCACCTGAAGACAATTTGTACAAGCTGAACAACGCTACCACTCACACTACATATTTCTATTGACCAGATGACTTGCATTTAACACCTTAATTATATGTTTTATTCTGGGCAAGGAAATCAATACAGTTTATTACATGCACTGGATAACTTCTCGCTATTTTCTTGCAGATAGTATACTGGGTTATTTTTGCTGGAAATAATATCACCTGATGAGAACGCTGATACAGGCCATGATTTCCTGGTAACAGGGAGATCTGGAGACATTTACCGAAAGAATGATTTCTAGGTCTCGAAGTCCACTATCTGACGGCCAAAGCCAACCCTCTTATTATTTTTACATAAATGCCAGACACGCTCGTCTGCCTGGATAACCTGGCTTTGTGGATATCCAAGTAAACTGTAAAAGAACGAGTTATTACATATATTTTTAAATAGGAGTGACTGAATGCAGGAACGAAGTGTTGCATTGAATAGATGACTAAAGCTTTCTCACTAGCGTGTGTTTGGGCATTTTAGATCTCATTATGTAGATAGCGACAAGTCGAGGTGATGTATTTTCTGCTAAAAATTAAACCAAATCATGTAATTTCTCAATTTTTTTCAAAAAATATAAAAATTGAATCTAGCAGAAATGGAATGAATGACTTAAGTAAAAAAATGCATCAATTTAATCTAGCTAATCTACAATATGTTTAAATAGTCAGATAATTAAACTACAATAGTATAATGTAGATTGTAAGCTCTTGCTGGCAGGGTCCTCTCCCCTTCTGGTAAGGTTTTTTTTGTTTATTGGTTTTATATGATGTACAAAGCCATCGAATTAATGTTGCTTTAAAATAAATAATAATAATAATAATAATAATAATAATAATAATAGTAACATATTATATGTTAAAAAAAGCAAATGTAAAAATAAAATTGTTAAATTAAGCATTATCAAAATTGATTTACGACATAAATATGCGTAACCTTAGGGACACAGACAACATTGTTATAGCACCATATGATATGGAAATGTAATGCTAGTGCTCAATCAGGTAACAAAAACAAGTTTAAAAAAAAAATCAATTTGGTAATGCGATACCAGTATAATGCTATAATATGTATGTGGTTACCTTATGCTTTTTTTTTGACAATTATTTAGCCTCCATTGAAATGTTAATCATCCCTTCAATAAAGCAAAGGATTAATAAGGGGAAAACGGTTACGTTCCAGGCAGGGCGTAATATGTATTTTTTTTTAAATTTGCCTCTGCCAGATGCTGTCAGTCAGAACAAAAAACTGTCCAAGCAGACGATGTATGCGTCTGAATGTTGATCGTGTTGGAGTAAAGGAGGGTGGGGGGGGGAGAGTGTGTCAAGGATTCGTGGTCCTTCATCTTTGCAGTACAGCAAACACGTCTCTCAGTATAGCGCAGACAGCTGCTTCCACTTCCTAATGTGCCCTAACTTAGATCACTGAAAGAATTGTCAGCACTGAGAGAAACACAAAGATAACACAGTCAGCTGCCATGAAGAAGAAGGAAGGGGGGGGGGGGTACAGCTCAGAAGAAATGGGATTTGTTCCATTTGCATGATGTGGTCTCCCTTGGGCCCCTTTCTTTCATATCCAGAGCACAAAAGACAACACTTAACATATTTGCTTAAAGATGACAACCTCATGTTGATTTGATTTGGATGTAACAGCGTCAGGATTACGGCTATAGGAATACATTATATCTATAGCTGAGCTGACAAATGTATCTCTCGGTGCCACTGTCTCCTTCATCTGCTTATGCAGCCATTTTACCCTCCCAGGGGTGCTGTCCAAATAGTAACTTTAGAAGACCGAAGGTCTAATTTTATGACAATGCTTTTCAACTCACTAAACAATATTATTTTTAAAATACATCATTTTTATTGGTAGTCTACCTGCTGGAAAAAAATAAATAAAAAAACACTGGCCACTGGAGAATTTATGAACTGTATGGGTCTTCTGACCTTAATACGTTTCACATATTAAGACAACTTTTTTTCTCGTATGGCAAAAAAAAAAAAAAAGAGGTTTTATAAAGTAATGAATGGTCAAATAAGATATCTACATATTAGGTGTTAGATAAAAATATTATATATATATACATAATCGCTAATATATTTTGCAACAGGAATTATATCTGTGACGAGGAATATCCTGTTGCTAACTGTTTTCCTAGTTTCGTTTTCTGGTGACTTTTCTATGTATAGAGAAAAGAAAAATAAATTGTTCAAGACGTAGGGTGAAGAAAAAATAAATTTGCAATGGCACCAATTCTCTAATTAAAATAATATAGAATTAAAAAAAAATAAACAAAATGTAATGACATTTTAAGAATTAAATAAAAATAAATAAAATACAACAAAAATAAGGTGAATAGAATTTATTTTACTATCTGTATTTTCTAGCACTATTCTTGTGTGTGTGTTTTTTATTATTCAGTAAAAGCTGAGTTCATTTATTGTTTAGTATATAGCTCTGATAAGGCTGGATGAGATGATCTCCCAGTGGACCTGTGATGATTGCAAAACCTGCACTGATATCAAGCGGTTTGTATTTTTCTTTTAGTGATTTATCTAGGAAATTAGCTATCAAGGTTTATTATTTTTACATGTTTTTTTTTTACTACTGAACAATTATTTGCCTTATACTAAAGAAAAGATATAAGAATAAAAAAATAGATTAAAAAAAATCAATAACTTTGTGACTAATAACCCAAACAGGCTGCAAAAGAAGGTTTTAATATCAAAATTTATTGTGTGCTTACAGGAGCCAATTATTGTCTTTATTTGCAGTTTTTTTTGTGTGTGATTGTAGATGAAGTCATTCTTGACTATAAGTGGAAAAAGAGAAACCATTTATAGACAAGTGCACTTACACTGAAATTAAGCTGTAAATATCTGGGCAGGGCCATTACTGAAGCCTAGAAACATCTGGGGCTATAGCCCAAACCAGGCCTTACTCCCACAATGTCTTCGTAATTGCTTATATGATTTATAACTTGCTATTTCTATTAAAACCGGCTTTGCAAGGAGCCATTGAAAAGGTGAAGTCTGTAATAAAAAAATAAAAAATAAAAGCTAATCTGTGCTCACAGTTTAAGAAAGCAGATTCATCTAAAGTAAAAAATAAACAGTTTTTTTTCCATATAGCTGAAAAATATTTACTTGTTTTTTTTTTTACTATTGACTTCTATCACCCAAAACGATACAATCTGTAAAAAAATAAATAAAAATAATAACAACAATCAAAAACACAAATTTGTTTTTGTAGGATCGAGCTTGCCACCCTCTGTAATCCACCGGTAGCTCCCCCTGACATTGGAGAGAGTATAGAAAATGGAAGATATAATTCCAATTTACAGCAATATGGTAAAGAGATCATAAGATTACGGACTGCAAAATGACTACTTAATTACCCTTTAATGAGATACAGTTCAGCTGAGTTGACGTCCTATCTCGAAATGTCACTCACTGTGCGGCACAATTCCTTTTGTCTACTTATTTGATGAAAAAGTCGGTGGAGCAAAATGCTTTTCAATGTAATTTAGTCTAAAGAGCCTTGTTTCTAATATGGGAACAAGAAAATAAAAAACTTATGTTGGCTGTTTTTGTTTCCCATGTTCAATTCAATATTAGCAATGCACCAGAACGTAATGACGATCCCTCGTCAAAATAATGAGGACGATAAAGAACGTGATGGCAGCGATATAAATTAGCAAAGCAAACAGCAAAATACTGTACAATAACTACAAGTGAGTAATACACACTGTGGTTTACATCGGGTTTTCACGAAATGATGTAACACTGTAGCCAATCCAGCACATGGACATCTTTCTTGTTGGAAAAGTGTAATTTTAGCATGCTTATAAAGTAATCAGCTCCGAAATACTTCTTCCCTATACCCAAACTTGAGGTCACCAAAATAAAGTTCCTATATGTAGGCCTATTATTGTCATTGCCTAGGGGTAAAACTCCAAATCTGTGATTACTATGATTTTTGAAAAGCTATTAAAGAGGTTTTCCACAAGGTGAATATATCATTGCAGGTTTGTTTGGGGCAATTTTTTTTAGACTAGAGTTGCTTTGCTTTGCCTTGTGTGTAGATGCAACTTTTTAAAAAAGTCACACATCATAAATGAGACATATAGAGTGTTCTAATCTGTAATCCTGATCAACTTTTCATTACAATTTTAAAAATGAAGAAGATCCTCAAAAGTTGTTAAACTTTACCAAAAGTATCCCAAATGCACCAAATGGCACCCACAACATCATTTGTGACATTTTTATGCCACAAAACTGATGCAGCAGATTTGATAAGTGCCCCCCTAGGCCTATACTCACACAGAAGTAAAGCTCTTTGGGTCAGTTCCTCGGTATTAGGTCAGATGTGTTTCTATATACTCTCTAACGGTGGGTTCTCACACATAGGCTTTTGTGGCTTTTTTTTTTACAGTTTTTGATGCGTTTTTTTTAGCCAAAGCAAAAAATTGGTTGGAAAAGAATAACTAAAATATAATGAAAAGACATACTGTAAGGTGGATTTACACAGGGAGATAATTGGGCAGATTATCGTGAATGAATATTCCTGCTCGTTTCCAACAGCCTGCCCGTGTAAAGGTGCAGCGGATCACCCAATGAACGAGCGAAATGCTCGTTCATTGGGTGAAATGATAATTAGTTCAGGCACCTAAATAATTGTTTCTTGGCAGCAGATTGTGCTGTCTAAATAGTGATTTGCTGCCCATAAATAATGTAGCTTTTAGGACGAGCAATCGCATTAGTAACCGCTCATCCACAAACTGTGGAGGTGATTACTGCATGTAAATGCAGAGCTTCACCTCCACTTAACAAGCAGCCGACTGTCAGGAAGGAACATTTCTTTCCTGACAATCGGCTTTAACCTCCTCCTAATGAATCTACTTCTGACTATGGCTCAAAAATATGCCACAAAACCTATGTGTAAAGCCTCCCTAATGGAGCTATGTGTGGAACCACAAAAACACCCAAGATGGAACATTAAAAACACTCCATCGAAAATTATCTATCTTGTGAATATCACAGGGACTGAGAGACAAGTGCCTCACATGAGGACTCACTTAAATGCATCCACTCCTCAGGCCTTGCATAATAGAGTTCATTCGTTTTTGCAATAGTATTCCCAAAATAAGAACCATAGATAGTAAAATATCATTCTAATTCTGAACCAACTAAAGGGCATCTTTACACTACCCAATGATGGGGGAAATTATAGCTAACGCTTGTTAGGAATAATTTGCCTGTGCATAGGAGCCAAAAATTATCTGATGAACGAGCAAAGTGTTCATTCATCGGGTAATAAGATTGTTTTTGTGGACACCTAAAGTATCGTTTGTCGGCAGCAGATTGTGCCATCTAAATGGCACTCTGCTTCCAGCAAACAATGATACTGTGTGGGAACAATCTATTGCATTAGCCCTCGCTCCTTCCCATAATTTGGAGGGGAGCTCTGCATGTAAATGCAGTTTTCTCCTCCACTGAAGATTGTTGGGAAGGAACACTTAATCCCAGAAAATCACTTGCTACATCGGGCTATGTAAAGAGGCCTTAAAAACTGTAGGTGATGACCAGATTTAGCCAATAAAGTTGGGCCATGCAAAATGTAAATTAATGTAAATAAAACAGATTGTGATGATTTTCAAATCTAATAGAACAATATTTTGTTCACAATAGAACATAAAACACATATCAGATGACAAAAATGCGACATTTTACCATTTGAAGAAAAAAAATGTACTTATTGAGAAATTGTTGGCAGCAGCAAAACATCTCAAAAAAGTTGGGACAGGGCCAAGTTGACCATTGTGTAGGATCCCCTCTTCTTTTAACAACAGTTTTTAAATGTATGGGAATTGAGGATACCAATTGCTAGAGTTTGGGAGAAGACGCTGTCCCATTTTTGTCTGATGGAGGATTCTAGCTGCTCAACAGTCCTGGATTTTCTTTGCCAGTTTTTCATGTATAATTCACCAAAAGATCTGAATTATAGGCAGGCCAGGTCAGCACCTGGACTCCTCTTCTATGAGGCCATGCAGTTGTGATGGATGGATGTGTTTTAGCACTGTCTTGCTGAAATACACAAGGCCTAACCTGAAAGAGCCGTTGTCTGGATGGGAACATTGGTTGTTCCAAAACCTCTATTGACTGTTCAGCATTGATAGCGCCTTTCCAGATGTATAAGAGGCCCTCGCCTTAGGTGAAGCAACCCCATACCATCAGAGATTCAGACTTTAGAACTGTGTGCTGTTAACAAGCTGGATGGTTCCTCTCCTTTTGAAGCCACAGAACATACTGTCTGTGGTTTCCAAGAAGGATTTCTGACCAATGAACAGGTTTACATTTTGCCTTAGTCCATTTTAAATGAGCTTTGGCACAGGGAAGATGGCAGTGTTTCTGGATTGTGTTGACATACGGCTTCTTCTTTGCATGATACAAATGTAACTTGCTTTTGTGGATTGCGCAGCTACCTGAGTTCATAGACAATCATTTCTTGAAGTGTTCCTGAGCCCATGCAGTAATTTCCAGTACAGGATCATGACTGTTTAAATACAGCTATGCCTGAGAACCTGAAGATTAAGAGCATCCAATATAGACCATCAGCCTCGGCAATTGCACAGATGGATTTTTCCAGATTCTCTGAATCTTTTGATGATATTATGTACTGTAGATGGTGGGATATTCAAAGTCTTCTCAATTTTATGTTGAGAAAAATGTTTCTGATATTATTCCACAATTTGTAGATGCAGTTTTTTTGCAGATTGGTGATCCTCTGCCCATCTTTGCTTCTGAGAGACTCTTCAATTATTACATGCTCTTTTTATACCCAAGTCATGTGACTTAGTTGCTCCTCCAGCAGTTTTTTATTACTTTTTTTTACTCCTGTCTCAACGTTTTTGAGATGTGTTTTGTCATCAAAAGTTCTAAATCAGTTAATTTTGTCATGAAATGGTAAAATGTCTCACAACATCTGTGTTCTATGTTCTATTAAGAGTAAAATCTAGGTCCATGATATTTGCACATCATTGCATTCTGTTTTTAATGACATTTATTTACATTTGCATTTCAATTGGGGTTGCATATTAGAAATGAACAAATCAATTTGTTAGAATCAAAATTTTAACCCACATTTGAGGCGACAGTATCTCTGCAGAAATACTAAGATAAGATAAACCTGTACAGATCTATTCATCCAAATAACCATTTCAACCTGAATAAACCACTTGCTAGGAAGCAATAATACATCCCCAACCCTTACAGTGTATATTGAGGAACAGAAATTTGGATGATTCTTACATTTACCCTTGAGCTTTTTTATACGTAGAGATTTTGTAATCACATGGCACAGGCAAAAACCTAATAATTAGTTAAAGTATCATGTTTGAGGGGAAACATCACAAGTTAAAAATCCAAAACATTTAATAAAAACCTTTTTAAATGAAGCCTTTTTTTCTCTTCCATGGATAGCTGCTGACAATGGCTGTCTTAACAAAAACAGCTACATACTCTTCACCATTGTTTGATTTGGATAAGAGAAATTGCATAATGGACCTTTAATAACACTCAAGAACTACAGGTGATGTTTTATTCTCAAGAACACATATTTAATTTTTTTTTTTTATGGAACCGCCATGGGTGCATCAACCTCTCTACATCATATATGTATACAATGAAAACACATACTTAAGGGGTTTAAAATATATATTTTTTTATCCCCAGAAACAGCACCAGTATACCCCATGGACTGGGTTTGGTTTTGCAGCCCAGTCCTAAGTAAATTAGTATTTTATTAATTTATATATTGCCAACATATTCTGCAGTGCTGTACAGATATGGCTACCACTCACATTGGTACATGCCCCATGGGGGCTCACAACCTAAATTCAACTATCCATTTGTTTTGATGTGTTGGACGAATTTACCACGCCTGGGGGAAATCCACAGGGAGAGCATACAAACTCGATGCAGATGTTGCCTTTGGTCAGATTCAAACCAGTGATTAAGCAACAGTGCTAATTACTGAGTCACCATGCTTAGTGCGTAGCAATACCAGATACAACTGATGGGCAAGAGAGGCACAGTTATTGGGGAACAAAATGGAGACCTCTGTTTGTAATCTCATATATATATATAGTGGTTGATGCCACTTATGTTTTAATTTGCAGCCAAATTTCCACGCTGCTCCAGGGGAAATGCCACCCAGTTAAATAAAATCTTCTTGCAGCGACTCTATCCTCTGGCTCTTAAAGGGGGAACCCTTATGACATCCATTTACCCCAATGTGGCAGATGAAAATAGGGTGTCTCAGTGAGACATTCGGTTCAAGTGCATTCACAGCAGAAGTTTAGTTGAGATTTACAAACTATATAAAATATTTTCGTTAGAGGAGATCGGAGAGAATGCTGTATGAAATTCAGAATGAATAAGCATTCTCAGGAAGACCTAGATGGATGAATAATACTTCTCTGTATGAGCCGGGGAGATCAGTTCGAGATTTAAGACAGTTTTCTTTAAGTTGTAAAGATTTTGAACCTGTCAACCCTGGACTGTGCGAATGTTACAAGCTGACATCAAAAGCCATCCCGCAATCCCTTCAGCATCTATCAAATTAAATGCAGATTACATGTGTTTCTAGTTCTGCTGTCCAGATTAATATTATTAGCAGAGCAAGAATCTAATTTGCAAATGTTTTTCCCCGCCATATAGACACAAATAGGCTGCTGTTGTCTACAAGGTTACTTGAACAAACTATTATTCCGACATCCAGCTTTCATTTGAATTTCTCTTGTCAGTCATCAACAAGTACAGTACCTTAATGTATTCGCAACGCTACAAATTAGAAGTACAAAAGTGTCAACCAGCCCAGCTGGTATTTCTGCAGCAGTAATATCTAACAAAGTGACATTTAGCAGGAATGTGTACAGTCAGTGACGGTGGTGAACGGTAGGTTACTTACTCCCCGTTCCATTGTCACCCCTCATTCGAGATGTCTTAGAGTAATTGTCAATTCCTCTCTAGAGCTGCTAACCCATGAAAACAAAAAGTCATATCAAAGCAAGGAGAAGCTAAAATCTAGGTTTTATTTACTTACACATAACTGGTATCCCGACACCATAATTACCATTCATTACAAAAGATAAATACAGCATATAAAGTACGCAAACATAAGTATAAGTCTTTGTTCACATGACCGTTCAGCCTTTCCGTTCTCCTGCTCCGTTTAGGAGCAGGAGAACGGAAAGGACTGATAAGGCACACAACTGAGCCAAACGGAGCCCTTAGGACCCCATAGACTATAATGGGGTCCAATATATTTCCGCTCAGGAGATGATTTTGAAGCGTGCATGCACAATTTTCTGTCTTCGCTCCAAAATCATCTTCTGAGCGGAAACATAACGGACTCCATTATAGTCTATAGGGTCCTTAGGCTCCATTTTGGCTCAGTTATGTGCCTTCTCCGTCCTGAACGGTGATGTGAACGAAGCCTTACTGAAGGCATGCTGTACAGAGACAATATTATAACTTTGTATTACAAAGGAAACAATGCAAAGAAAGTAGTCAACAACTAAACTATAACTATGAAATAAATAGTGGAATAAGATCACCTGCACCGCAGCTCAACTGATACATAAACCTTGTTCTTAAAGAGATATTCCCTTCTGAGGCATCTATAACAAGTCCATAGGATATACCATAAATGTCTGGTAGCTGGGGTGCCCAGCAAATATTTAACTACCACCTTTTGGGAAAACAGTGACATAGGGTGAATCCAGACTGGAATCCAGACATTTTCCAAAAAGGTGATTTTTTCTAGAGCTGGGACCTAAACCTTTTAGACATTTAAATGAGTCGCCCCACATATAATATTCTGCAGTTTTATAACAATCACCTCATCTAAGTACTTTTGTAATTGCATATAATTGTAACATTTAGTATAGCCACTGGGTTTTTCAATAAAATGCATGTGCATAGCACCACCTGCTGTTTGTTATTTTTTTAATTCTTTGTCCACTTCTCTAAGGTGGACGCACATGCTCAGTTCCATCCTTCAACTGTCTTCTGAGCTGGGATAAAGAGAGAGCTATAGCATAAAGGATACAAATCCTGAGCTGCAACAGAAAG
This sequence comes from Bufo bufo, assembly GCF_905171765.1. NCBI lineage: Eukaryota > Metazoa > Chordata > Amphibia > Anura > Bufonidae > Bufo > Bufo bufo. The sequence goes on along the minus strand of NC_053395.1, from coordinate 195,198,578 downwards.
GATACATCCCCTGAGCTGACCGCTTGATATAAATCCAGCAGAGGTATTGGAATAAGGAATAGGGAGATATCTGGATCCATGCAAAGTACAGGTCCAGTTCTATCTTTGTTAAACGAGATGTTATGTACTATATGATGTCTGATTTTCAATTTTTACATTAATCTCAGATGGGAAAACCTTTTAACAGCATAGATTCATACTAGCCAATAGATGGTAATCTTACAAAGCAGATCATAGTATAGAGGCCCATTTCAGCTTATTATATAGAATAGCATGATATATAATTTGTTCCTTTTAACACACATACACTCTGAAGGTCAACAACCAGTTTTAATGTATATTCCAATTTGTAGGTGCCCAACTTTATTAGTACAATTTTTCAATATCTGCAATTCTCTAAAGTTTGCTCACTTGCAAACACAACCATTTCTAGGAGACAGATCTACAGATAGAGCAGGAAAACCAGCTTTTCTTTAGCCTTCAGCCTGCTTTCCATAGTCAAATTATAGACACCTTAAACTGTTGATGAGTCCAGGGGAATTTGACCAATTTGCACTTCTTAATTTTGCTTGTGAAAGCCTATTAGGAAAATACAGTCCAATATACGAGCTCCAAAGTGCAATAAACCTTGTTTACCTTATTGGTTTCTAACCATGTATTACATTGTAAAATAAATAGAAAAACATTTGAGAACCATGCATGATGTCTCAAATTTGAAAAGCAGCCTTTGTAGGAGAATTGTAGCATTACATGATGCCCAAGTCCTTTAGATAGTCCTCTTCTATCATGAGAATACACTTTAATAGCCAGGGGTTGTCCTAATTTCAATTTAAAGTCCTTATCACAAATTTATGAAGCTTTATAATTACAGGCGCTTCAATGACTGACCAATTCAAAGGGACAGACGAGTAGGTGATAACATAGGTAGTCATTTTGAAGGGTTCACCTCACTAAATGCATTATTTAGAGCAAGCTCCATGCACTGCCACACAGGTGTCCAGAGCCCTCATACTAGCTTTGTTCTCCAGGATTGCCCATGTATAAATTTAATAACAGACATTTTTATGATATATATATCTTGTAACTTATCTTTATTTTCTCAAAAATCATTATATTATCTGAATTTAGGATTATAGGATATATCGGTGCCATGGTTATATATATTAGTTTCTCGACTGGGTTGCTAACTGTGTGTAAATTCTTGGGTAGTCCATAAAAATAAGGTACTTTTTTCAATGGCCTTAGAGAAATGTATTGTGTTTGTGATTTCTTAAATTGGATGAGATTGTGCAGATTATTATGGTTGTACTTAACATTTTACAAGTCGCAGTAAGTAAATTATAATGTTTTTATAGTATTATTCTGAGCTATAGATATGTTACTTATAATCTTTATGGTTTACTATTATAAAACTAAACACCTGGATCTAAATCCTATTGTAACTGGATGTAATTAACCATTTAGTATAGCGAGTTATTCAAGAGAATCTATCTGTAAAACGCCATCTACTGTTTGTTCTATTACTTCATTTTCTGTCCACCCCACTAAGAAGGACACTGATGCTCAGTTCTATCCTTCAACTGCCACCAGCCCTGTCATTGACAGTGACAGAGAAAGGGCTGGAGCAGAAAGGACACACTCCCTGAGAAAGGATACATCTCCAAAGCTGCCAGCTTGAAATAAATTTAGCAAAACAACTGGTGCAATGAATGGGAGGAGCTCTGGATCCATATGAAGTACCAAGCTGGTTCTAGCTTTGTTAGAAAGTCATGTACTATGTGATGTCTAATTTTCACTTTTATATTAATCGTGAGATAATCTCTAAGGGTTCCAATGTGTTTTTTTTTATTAGCTGTTGTGATATTTAGATGTTATCCGCAGAAAAAAAAATCTCAGGTTAGCAATCCTTAGCTAATAATTTTTTTACCCTATATATAAAATTTAAAAAAAAAAAATAATAACTTTTCAGATTTTTTTTTAATTCTGTGTTTTGGTAACAATTTATTAAATAGGGCAAAATACCCAGTGTCTGGGTGTTTTTGTTTTACTTTTTTTTGTTAGATGTGACAGCCAAACAAATAAATCGTCAGTAGATTTTACTGTAATAAGCACAGCATTACTTAAATGCATAGAATTTTTATTTTAAATTTGCATTTTTCATGTTAATAAATGCAAACCATAAAATATTTTGGATTTTATTCAACAGTTTTAGTGATTCTATGTAAAATATTACCTATCATTGTATTCAGCTCTTTAAGATGATCACTAGCATTTTATTGGCTTCACCCCCAAGCATTCTCTCGCACAATAGGAGATCCTTCTGCTCCTGAGGAATGCTGGCTTTCCAGAGGAAATGGAGCTGAGATAATTAAAACTTCCCTTTGTTTACTACAATCTGACAGAAAAAAAAACTGCTTGTTTTCAGTATGTTTGACATCTAAGTTGTGCTAAAGACTAGAATGTAAGAAAAAAAATTCCATTAGTATTAAGGGACAATATAAGCCAAGTGTTTTACATTGTTTTTTTTGTTTTTTTTATTATTTTTCTTTAAATTTGGTGAAAATACAAAAACATTGTCAAACATAGAAATGTATTGTGAAAATTCTATACCATCTAGAGCTAACAATGAATTACAGACTTTTAAAAGGCCATTAGATTCCTTAATTTAAAAATGTTACGGAAAATCTGGCTTAGGCCTCATGCACACGGCCGTTGTTTTGGTACGCATCCGAGCCACCGTTTTGGCGCCTCGGATGCGGACCCATTCACTTCAACGGGGCCGTAAAAGACACTCCGAGTGCTGTCGGCATCCATTGCTCCGTTCCGTGGCCCCGCTAAAAAAATATAACATATCCTATTCTTGTTCGCGTTTTGCTGACAAGAATAGGCATTTATATTGAAGGCACTTTGTCTGGAAGGTCATGGAACAGGCTTAAAGAGGCATCCCCATCAGAGACAATGGGGGCATATCACTAGGATATGCCCCCAAAGTCTTATAGGTGTGGGACCCACACCTACACCGAGAACTGAGCGTGGAATATGGTGGCTGGAGGACCCCAGGTTTACAGGGGTCCGGCCACCACCAAGCGCTCTCCCCGTAGTAATGAAAGGGAGCACACTGTGCTTGCATGGCCACTGCTCCCATTCATTTCCATGGAGCCAACGGAAATAGCCAAGCCAGCGCTCGGCTATTTTTGGAGGCCCAATTGAAATGAATGGAGGACGGCTGTGCATGCACAATGCGCCCTCCATACCTTTCGGGGCTCCGTTCTCAGTGTAGGTGCAGGTCCCAGAGGTGGGACCCGCACCTATCAGGCATTGGGGGCATATCCTAGCAATATGCCCCCATTGTCTGTGATGGGAAAACCCCTTTAACTCTATGCCATCCCTCTTACTGGCATAGATTTAAGCCATTTTCTATGCCCAAAAACTGATTGGAAGATGATAAATGAGCCAAGCCTCCCAGCCCAACTTCAGCAGTGCCCACACCAAAATTTGCTAACTATTTAGGCTAATAGATTAGCAAATGACCTCCCATGTTTTTCCCGCTTGTGGTTTTTAAAAAAAACAGGGTGTAGAAAAAAATTAAACACTCTAGGAAAATGCAAGCTCAAAGACTCCACCTGGAGCTTTCTTTGGTTCAGTCAACATAACTATAAATGTTTTATATGTTAAAAGTTTTGTTGCTTGTGAACAGAAAGTAGAAATTATGACCTAAGGTTCAACAACTCAGATTAATTTTCTAGGTTATGGTCAAGAAAATCAAACATAAACATTTCTTAAAAAGACACATCCAGTTATTTTATCGTTTTGCTAGGCTCTGCAGACCACACTGTTATTAAAGAGATTTTTTACCAAAAGAATTTACCATTCAGAGCAGCTAAATGCTACAAGTCCTGTTTATTTTACCCTTGTAATAAACTATTTTGCCAGGGGACAGCTACACATTTTTCCTGCAAATGAATGGTTGGCCATCCTTGAAATGCATGGATGTTCCAAGCCCACTAAAGGTGAAGGTGTGACTTCCCATTCTAGCACATAGAGGGAGGTCCCAAATGGGGACATATGGTCAGGGATTATCCTGATAACACAACTCTTTTAAATGTAACAAGGCAAATGCAAACAATGTAGCAGTTTATGCATTATCACATTCCTAAATAATTCCCGAGATCCTGGATCATTATAATCCCAAGTGAGTAGGGAAACAAGAACTGACTATATTACATACAGTAGCTACTTGAAATTCCACAAAGGCACAAACACAAACCATGAAAATGCAGTGGTCTGTTCAAGAGCTCATATGTTCAGCAGGAGATGCTGCATTATGGAGATACCTCTGCACAACATATCCTCTATATGGCTTAATGAGGTCTATCTGAATGATAGGTTACCTCTTTTTCCCCTGTAAACATGGACAATAATTAGCAATACTGCATTAGTAAAGTCTATTAGACACCATGTTCATTTTGACACACTAGGGTACAATCCAACAGTTGACAATACATTTTCAGTGGCCAATTTTTCTATCTTTTTAAGAAAACAGAATAAATTATATAGATTTCAACTAAATAAAACAAAATTAAAAAAAAATCTTAAAATATGTAAAATCTTCTCCCAATAAAATCTTGGCTCTTATATTTTTATTTGTCCATTCCTATGCATTTTATTTAAAAAAAAGTCACTGAACTGAAACATTCTGCCATTTTAGCAAAGAGAATATTTTAAGTCTGCAAGTGACTATAAAAGCTCAATTATCTTGTAATAATATTATAACATTTACATTGCAGTTTGGAGTCCAAGAACTTTTTTTTCACCCCCGAAAATCTGACAAAATATACAAACACTTACACACTCGTTGAAATAAAAATAAATATTTCAGCCACAATAAACAGCTCTGAGCTACGCTTTTTCCACTTCTGATGGCGGCTAATTAGATCCTGATGTGAACAGCTAAAAACAAAACTATTCTGTATCCAATTGTTAAAACTGCAACATTTCTTCCTATTTATCTGAAAATTTGACTTCATTTTGCCCTCTCATTTTTATTTCTTCCTTTTTTCCCCTGCTAAACATTATTATGGGCAAAAGGTTCTTTCAGAATTGGTGAAAATCCCAGCAAAATAGAACAGTACAATTCTTTATTCCGCTCTTATGGGAAAAGAGACTTCTATTTCTTTAATGCATTCTAGCCATCCCAGCCTAAGGCTGGTGCTGTTTCCCAATCTTTTTTTTTTCCAGAAACCAGTTCACCTACACTAGCACTGCTTATCGTTGTTTTCTGTTTAGCAGAAAAATTGCTTTTATAAGCCAGAGGTTTATAGAGGCATCAATCCTTTCTAAGTCAGCACTTACACTGCCTGTATCTAGACTTTGCTCTGTAAGCAAGCAATACAGAAATTATGCTAAACCTATCACCACAATTCACACACGTAGACTATTGTACATTTATCTGATAAGAAGCTGCATTTTACAAAAATTCTGATTTGTCAGGATCAGATTTTCTCGATTCGGGATAATTTTTGATGAAAGAAGAAGATAGAGACAAATAAAGAGATAGAGAAATAATGAGAGAGATAGAGATTTTCCAGGCATATAAAGCACTTTTGATTTGGGCAGAATCGATTCATACCCAAATCGAACCGCATGATCAATTCCAACGAACCAAACCTGAAACTAATTTTAATAACTTTGCTCATCTCCAATATCTGCACGACTATTGTATGTAACATTTTTTTCCATTTTAGCATTTCCTCAAAGATATATTGAAGTTAAAGGGGTGATCTACAATAGCTATCCTATTTATTTATTTATTTTATACACTTATATAGCGCTACTATATTCCGCAGCACTTCACAGACATTAGCATCAAGCTGTCCCCAATGGGGCTCACAATCTCAGTTCCCTATCAGTATGTCTTTGGAGTGTGGGAGGAAACTGGAGTATACGGAGGAAACCCACAAAAAGGGCTCATGCATACAGCAGGTCCGCAATACATGGGCACATATGCACCCTGTACCACGGATGCGGACCCATTCACTTGCAATTTGCGGTAGGCAGCACGGGTCCGGCCAACACACGGTCATGTGCATGAGCCCAAACACATACAAACTCCATGCAGAAGTTGTCCTTGGTCATATTCGAAACTAGGACCCCCGTGCTGCAAAAGGCACCTGTGGTTCTCAGAGGCATATATACATATTTAACAGAGCCAAAATGCTGATCAAAATCTGAGCATTAAGGTGCAGATAAGCAGAACCAGATGGTTCATAATATAAACAATGGATGCTAGGAACACCCACTGTTTTGGAGGGGGCCTTGAAACCCTAATTTGTAGAGCTGTAGTAGGATAAGTACACGTTAATTCATCTACCACAAACTGTATAATAACACTGTGATGACCCATTATGCATCCTGAAAGGTGAAATGCTTACCGATATCAAAAGACAGGTTTGCACTTAGTTATATTATGCATTGTTCTTGTATGAATGGATGCACAGTAGGGCATGCATCAAAACTGGCCTTAGGGAAAGGGTTAAAAAAATGGTACAGTGTATGAACAAAAATGTAGACACATTTGCTATTATTGCATTTTGCAGTTTTAAAAGTTAGGCCATATTATATGCCACCGTCACCAATTAATTTATTTGGGCCCATACTAATACCTTCACATGCCTTGAATTTCATGACAAATTTATGAGAGAAAAAAAAGATGTTATGTTCTATTGTATGCTGTATGATGGCTTCTAGAGGAAAATAAAGTGCCTTAAGGGGGCCATACATGTGCATAAAGTTGATGGCTGCAAGCCCTGACCCAAACCCACTGCATTTTCGAATTAGGTAATTGTAGAACCATCAATGAATTGGACAAGGAAGAGCATTTGCTTTATGGCCATTTGAAATCATCCTAATTAGCATTTACTTGGATAAGCTTCAATTTTCAATTTTCTTGACTGTTTCTCTGTTTCTCAAGCTACGCATAAATACCTATGCTTGAATGACCTGCAAAATGGCCTGTCAATTCATTACCAGTTAATGGTATCGCTGAAGCATTAAATATTCCTTGGTCTACAACGGATGGTTTGGCTGGGCGCATAGGAAATTGGCGATGGCCTACTCAAAAAATTGCCAACATTAAAACATTTCTTGCAACTGTTTTTATGATGGATTTTTATTTTAAAAAAATAACACAAATTAAAAATCTAAATAGCATATTGAACATATTTTTCCAAGCACCTTCTTTTCCAAATTCAGATATAAATGAACCACAGTTGAGTATTCATATTTGCATTATTTTCCATCGCAGTAATGGATTTTCACAGCAAAATTAGCACTATTCTCGGACTCAACCCTGACAATAACTAGATGGGCCTAATTGCAAGTCATTGAGACCTATTAAGATTTGTTGGGATCCACCTGGAAATGGACCCCTTATACTAGAAATGTCTCCGCTTAGTACAGAAGCCATAATGGTACAGGAAAAAATGGACTCTGCAGCCTACAAACTAAATGATTTTCCAGTCAAATGAAGTCTGAAAACTGAGTACTTGGCATAATTTGAGTAGATATTAAAGTGTTTGTGTAGCGTTAGTAAATGGATGACCTATCCTTCATCATTATTAGATAAGCGGGATCTGACTCCCGATACCTAATGATCAGCTGTTTGAAGAGGCCACAGGGCTTGCACATTCTGATATTGATAGTCTATCTTGAGAATAGTTCATCAATATACTAGCAGTGCACAACCCCTTCCATTCTACTTTATCTGTGTTAGTAAATGAACCAGCATGTCCTATGGACCTAATGAAGCACTGTCTAAAATGTTGAAAGGGGTATCCCAGCTTTTAGGTATTATCACCTAGTGAGGTCATCAATTTCAGATTGGTAGATATTGTTGGCACCCCCACTGATCAGTTGTTTTTGGCAGCCACTGGTGATGGAAACTAAACAGTGGATGAAGCTAGAAGCAGAAGGCTCCATCCACCTGATTGGTGGGGCTTCCAGGTGTCTATCCCCCAATGATCTAATACTGATGACCTAACCTTTGGAATGCACATTTAAAAATCATTTGTAAAAGTAAAAAAAAAAAAAGTATATTATTATTAATATTTTATAGTACTAACGTGGACAATCACGTTATAAATTAAAACATGATTGTAATATAAAAAAAGTGAGAATGTATTTTAAATATTCACCTATATCATGTAGATAAATGCTGGCGCACAGATGATAGTTTTGTATCAGGCACAAGCCTCACAAGGTTCTGTAGCTAGAGGCTTTGCCCTTAATGTGAGATGCTTAGGGCGATAATTTAGAAACCATTCTGAAAGGTCAGGGATGCCAAGGCCCCTCACAGGGTGATCGGTTTCACTTACATGTCATAATTGGGACACACTTTGGCTAAGGACAGGATCTTTGCTCATTGTTTGTTATAACGTTTTGCTGTTGTTGGATTCTCTTTGACTTAATCACATTAAAAAATATACAAAAACTTTTGTTAAATATATGTTTCAGTATTACCACTTCACCACAAGATTAAAACCCTAGGTGTACTAGATGTAATATTTACAGTTGTAGCAGAGTTTAGTTTCTCACTTGCACACAAGTCTCTAGTGCTATGAATAGGTTATCCGCAACTCATTGGACAACGGGTCTTCTTCTTCATCTTGGAAGATAAAGTTATATTTTATCCCAAGAGGAAGGGAATCAGTCAATGAAGGCTCCATCTTTCCAACTTTATGGATTTTTTTATTTTATTTAAGTTTTGGTATGATTTAGCATCATTTATATGATAGTCCTAGAACTTGCACCATTTTATTATTTTTTTTAAAGGAAGTCGGTTAGGTTCTGACAAGAATGGTCTTGCTGTTGAAGAGAGGGACAAGGAGAATTTTCTCTGTTGTAAACTGTTTTTGGAAGAATGGAATGAAGAAGATACAATGAAAACTGCACCAAAAATCTAACTTCCAGATCTGAGTTTTTAATTAAAATTTTTTAAATTTTTATTTATTTATTTATTGCTGAGACATAAAGTAAAGTTCTAATGCCCCAAGGAGTTCTCAGTAACATGACCCCCAACCATTTAAAAGAGTGTCTTACTATATGGCAGTGATGCCTTTTGATACTCTGAGACACATGGGCCTGTGAAAAACTGCACTCCCTATAGCTATACTACTGCTTCATTGGAAGCTTGAATCTTCCAAAAATGAGGTCTAGGCACACCAAGGACATACATTTTAGTGAAGAAATAAGTAGCTGAGTAGAACATCCAGATTTTTATGACTCGCGTCTTCTTTTGTGATTTTTTCTCTTCTTCGTAGCCATAAGCAATAAGAAATGTTGTACAAACAATGTAATAAAAAACAGATATCACAACTTATATCAGTTTTCATTCAGTCGCATCTCTAGAGAAAAAACGCTTCTTAGAAGGCAGCAAAACGAGTGCACGAGAATTTCAGTGGAGTTTCCTAAACAAAATGTCTACTTTTCTATCTAACTGCTTGTTTAGTGCATCACAAAATACATCTATAATAGTACAAACCTCAATAGACTTCTGGAAAAAATAATCTTTAGTATGAGGTTTATTAAAAAAAACTGCCGGTTGTAGCATTCATGTTTTTTATGTGAATGTATCTTGAAACTCTGATAACTTAAAGGAATTATGTGGGAATTTTATACTGATGGTCTATCCTCAGGATAGATCATCAATATCAGATCAACAAGGGTATGACTCCTGGCACCCCTGCCGATCATCTGTTTGAATACATCTCGGCACAGAACTTAGGCCTCTTTCTAGACATAGGCACGGGCTGCAATACCAAGCACAGCTGCTCTATGATGTGCGGCGCTGTGTTAAGGAGGCTGCAGCACTCGTCAGAACTCCGTTGAGCTCAGTGGCCTCTTTAAAGAGATCATCAGTGGGGGTTTTGGGCATGAGACCCCCGCCGATCTGACATTGATGACCTATCCTGACGATAAGCCATTAATATCAAATTTCTGAAGAACCCTTTAAGGGGGTTGTACAGGGTTAGAAAAAACATTCACTGAGCTCAAATGCCATATACAGCACAACCCATAGATAAAAGTGGCACTATTTTTGGAAGAAAGCAGTTATACTTTTCTAATAACATACTGCCTCCTTTAGGATGTGCCAGATCAGGGGGAAGACATGTTTATGGACATCATCTGAGTAATCCCCATATTAAACACTTCCTTAAGTACCTACCCAGTCTAAAAGTACATAAAGTACATTATATTCCATGAGTGTCCTTTTAAACATTAGATATAGTGAAAATGTGGAACAATTGGGGTTCTAACACCTAGGGGTAGACTGGTCATAGACCCTACATGGAATTCTCCTATTGGGTTAATGGCTATAAGGCCACCTGAGCCCTCTGCTCTGCTGCTGGCTGGGTACATACTACTGGGGGAACTATAAGGGTCATTATTAGAAGTCCTGGCAGCATGCTGAACCTAGGGCTGGCTTGGGTGTTATGGCCCACATCTCACCTCCATTTCCATATTAGAAATAATTGAAGGAGGACAGAATGTCGCAGCTACTGATGGCCACCACAGAGGGAGAGCTTCTGGGGAGGTATTTTGTGCTGCACTGTGGTATTTGTCTCTGTGGGATTGTATTACATGCTTCACTATGGTATTACTGACCCTACCAAATAGTATTAGCTTCATCTACACGTTTTGCCCCACCTTCTGTTAATTTGGATCCACTTTTAACACTGGGGCAACATTTCATTTTTTTTTCCAGGGCCACTTTAAGTTCCCAGTCTGCACCTGCTAAAACTTGCTGTTTCATTCTAAAAATCGATGGGGGTCCTGGGGGGTGGGGTGGTTGTACATCCTCCAATCACACATTGATGTTCCAATCTATGAATAGGCCATTAATGTCAATTGCAAAAACACCACAATCCATTTCAGAATGCAGGTCCTATGGTTCCCAGCACATTTTACTGGGGAAAGTTGCAGCTGGCCAGTAAGTGTAGTGTAATACAGCTGCAATGGAGATGAATGGCTGAGCATGTAATAGAAGGATGACTCAAGTCCACCAGAATAGGAATATTAATTTATTTCATATTTATTTATTTTATGTAGCGTTGACATACCCCATGACTCTTTACAGACATTACCATCCCTTACTGTCCCCAATGAGGCTCACAATCTAATTTTCCTATCAGTATGTCCTTTGGGGTGTGGGAGGAAACAACAGTACAGTACATGGGGGAAACCCACAGAAACTAAATCGATAACCTACAAGCTTCATGCAGATGTTCTCCTTGGTTGGATTTGGACCTAGAACCCAAGAGCTGCCGTACTATCCACTGAGCCACCATGCTGCCTATTTTGTCTCATATACAGTAGGTGTGTTGTAAGCGGAGACACACCTCTACAATATCTACATACCCTATCAGAGCAAATAGACAAGGGTTGTATTCATAAGGCCCTTTAAAGGACATCTGTCATCACTTACTGGTAGGTCTCCACTCCTTTACTGTGCATGTATGTCACAGTGATGGGGCACAGCACAGCAGACAGGAAGCGGAGCCTCTGGGAGCAATGAGGTGCAAGAGCACCACCTTTGTTGCACCTTGGGGGTAATTTGCATACTATCAAATGCCATTTTTCTACAGATTGCCGACACATATGGTGATACAAGAAAAATCATCAGATTCTGCAGAAAAGCACCCATCTATAGCGGCTGACCACATTTCCCCTACTGGTAAGTGATCACATATGCCCTGTAAGATTGTGCAACTTGTGCTACATTACAGTACAGAATGCATGATTTCAACCATATTAAAAATCTTCAGGTCTATTGGGTCCTTTATGTATAAATGTAGAGTAAATTATATATAAAATATCATTTTAACTAGAAATAAAGGTACCCACAACAATAAAGGGTAGATATTTCATACAGGCCCCTCAGCGAGTGAACAATGCCAAGAAAAATTCACTCTATAATATTTATTTGGCCCATGGATTTAGCAGCATTTGCAAATTTTTCTGCATTTTACCAAGTGCTTATAAAAGTAATAAGTTGACTCCCAAATTCAATAAATATTACTTAACGGCATAATTAATGTGGAATTTTTTCTACAAGCACGCAAAAAAAAAGAAGTCACTACATTATATATATTAAACAAAGTGATTTCCTGCTGCTTTACTTCCTGAAATCACTTGCAGGCCATTTAATCATTAATGAACCATATTAACTATACAAAGAAAAGTGATGCTAAAAAGCCTGGCGTGATTGGAAAAAGTGCTGTATACAGGCCCTGGTGACCAACGTATAATTGACCACAATACTAACTCATGACTGGTGTCTTCTCAAATCAGGTCCATTCTCAGATCAAATCAAATCTCATTTGTCTTCTATCATATCAATGTATGAAAAATCTACAATTTCTCGCCCTCTTTTTCATGTTTATAATCAGATATTTATTATACTTGGAATACCTTAGATGTAAATTCTCAAGTGCATTTTTTTTTATTAGTGTTTATTAGTTAGTTATTTAGACTATAAGTGTCCATACTGAAGGGATAGGTCATCAGGTTTGAAGTAGAGCTAAGAACCACTGATCAGCAGTAAAGATAGGATATAAATCTGCATGTATGCAATTGGCAATTTTGCCTGGAAAAATATAGAGTTGATGGGGTCGGAACCCAACTTTTTCCAATGGTAGACCATCATGTGCTTTCCACGAAAACCTCTTTAAAGTAGATTTACTATAATAACCACGAGTTACATTTACTCAACGAAAGCAACCAAACTGGATAGACAAGTATTCCTGAACATGTTGCATTTATATCAAGTTTCACTAGGAATCAGTGATATACGGTAATTCAGAATTATTTGGCTTAGTTAATACAATTGGATGCCTATATTATATTATTCATACAGTATATTAACCTTAAAATATACAGTGCATTCTGAAAGTCTTCAGACCCGTTCACTTTTTTCATATTTTATGTAGTGATGAGCGGCAGGGGCACTATTCGAATTCGCAATATTCCGCAAATATTTTGTAGAATATTCGTCATGTATTTGCGAATTCGAGATTATATTCTTGATTGCGAAAAAACGGCAATGTTTTATTCGCGTAATGTGCGTCAAATACCGACGCGGGGTAGGCAACTTTTCAATTGGTAGCTAGGGATGTTGCTAAGCTGTGACAAAGCCTTCTCATTGGCCCACAAGCTAGAAGAAGGGAGGGATGATAACCTGATGTGTAAAAAATAAAAAATAAAAAATATTCGTCATTCCGAATATATAGCACTATACTCTAAATATACGCGAATCCTCAAAGTGCCGATATTCGCGATAAAAATTTGGTTTTTGAATATTCGCGCTCAACACAAATTTTATGTTCCAGCCTTGTGCTAAAATTTACCCCCATCAATCTGCACTTAATACCCCATAATGAGATATTAAAAAGAGAATTTTAGCAATTTTTTGCTCAAGTTTAATAAAAGGGAGAAACAAAAATTTCACATGAACATAAGTACCGTATTTTTCGTGCTATAAGACACACTTCTTCCCCCCAAAAGTGGGTGGAAAATGGCAGTGCGTCTTATGGGGCGAATGTTGCCGTTTATACTGATACACCGATGACCGCAGCGGGGCCCTGTAATGGCAGCGGGGCCCGGTGCAGTCACTGTATTCTATTGCATCGAGCCCCGCTCACTGTACTAATCGTATCTTACTGCAGGCAATGTTTAACTATAGAATATCTTCAATCCAGCAGCCTGTACTTACGTCCATAGCAGGCAGGAGGCTGGGTGGGCGGGCGCGTGACGTAGTGAGTTACGCTGCCAGTGCCCGCCCGCCCAATCTCCTGCCTGCTATGGACATAAGTACAGGCTGCTGGATTGAAGATATTCTATAGTTAAACATTGCCGGTGCAATAGAATACAATGACTGCACTAGGCCCCGCTGTCATTACAAACTAGTGTAGATGCCAGCCCCCACCCCCTGTATTGGAGGTCATTCACAATACACAGGGACACTGTTATGGGGGGGATCTGTGGATGAAACATAGCATAAGATGCTATTTATCTGTCATCCACATATCCCCCCCATAGCAGTGTCATGCCATCCACAGACGCCCCCATAACAGTGTCATACACAGACCCCCATAACAATGTCAGCCACAGATCCCCCATAATAGTGTCAGCCACAGATCCCCCATAATAGTGTCAGCCACAGATCCCCCATAATAGTGTCAGCCACAGATCCCCCATAATAGTGTCAGCCACAGATCCCCCATAATAGTGTCAGCCACAGATCCCCCATAACAGTGTCAGCCACAGATCCCCCATAACAGTGCCATCCACAGACCCCCATAACAGTGCCATCTACAGACGCTCATAACAGTGTCAGCCACAGATCCCCCATAACAGTGTCATCCACAGATCCCCCATAACAGTGCGCCATCCACAGAACCCCCCATAATAATGTCATTCACAGGCTACTATTAGTTCAAAGCCCACCAAAAGCACACCTTTTGGTTCAAATTTTTTTCTTCTTATTTTCCTCCTCAAAAACCTAGGTGCGTCTTATGGGCCGCTGCATCTTTCCTGTGATGTTATGTCCAAGGTGTATGTCAAAGCAGCAAAAGGGCAGTCATAGGGGATGTCTATATAATTAGCTGGGTGGGAGGAGCTATAAAGTAGCTGGGCATTGTTTGGCGGCTGTGCTAGAGCTGCAGCAGAGTCAGAAGAAGTGCATCATGGGTTTGGTTGGATATAGCAACAGGAAATGCTACATACAGGATGTAAATGAACAAGAGTGATTTGTGTACAAATTGAAAATGGTTCCTGGAGGAAGGGAAAAGGGGAAGTTGGGGGTATTTTGTTCAAATAATGAGTAAGGATCCCAGGGGTCAGGTCCACCCCATACCAATATTACTTATCCCAGGAATGGGTGATAAATGTCAATGTCTGGAATATCTCTTTAAAAACACATTGATGAGGCAGAATTTCACTTTTGGCAGCTGTTATAAACTACATAACAGCAGAGGACAAAACCCATGATAAAAAAAAATTGTGCTGAGCAAATCGAAGCAAACAAAGTGGAATTTGATCGTCACAAAGCCGAATTTACTCTCGCTTTGTGTTAACGAATCAATTTTTCCTAAAATGCTGGCTGAAAAAAAAAAAATTATACTTACTTCTCAATAGGGATGAGCAAAGCGAGCTTCAGGTCCTTTATCTGAAGTCGCTCCATCCCAAACTTAGTTTTAATGCTGTATGGGGATCTGTTGTTGTGCAGCATTAAAATGTATGTGCTCCTGTGAGGCGAAATGCGTTATAACTTCAGCATTTGATTATTTAACTTGAAAACTGTTTTAAAAACAGGCATCCAAAATCGGCTTCAGTACCGACTGGTACCTCGGTAACGAAGCCGACTTCGGAACCAAGTTTTAAAATGGTTTTCAAGTTTAAAAATCACATCCCGAAGTTATTCGACTTCGATGGTAATGAATTTGTCCTCGCCGGAGACCATAAATTCTAATGCTGCACGAAGACGGATCTCCGTACAGCATTCAAAGTTTGGAGCGAAGTGACTTCAGATCTTGGATCCAAAGCTCGCTTCGCTCATCCCTACTTACCTCATCTGCCTGTACTTCCAGATCCCTCACTGTATGACATGAGGACCCAATTTAATTACTTTTCTTAAACTGGTTGCATGACTGATATGAACTTTGAATTCAAGCACATAAATTTGTCAAGCCAAATATAACTAAATCTTAATACTTCTTCCTTAAAAGCTTCTTATAATAGTGATCTACTGACCATATACATGTCAGATCAGCCATCTATTACCTATGAAGAGTTCTGTATTCACTTCCAGATAAAAACTAGCACAAATACAGTATAAACAACTGTCATGGCGATCAACACATCATCATTTTCACAAGTGGCTGATGAGTGCTTGGGTAATGGGCCATATCAGCTCTACAATCAACCCCGATTATAATCTCTAAAGAGACTTATTTATATTCATATCCTATCAAGGATGGCCAGCAAACCATCTGTCTTATTCTGTCAGGTGTCTCAAAAAGCCGCATACATCTCAGTGTCAAGAGGGCTGCAGAAGCAAGTGTTACACGACATGTCCCTAGCTGTCCCTTAAACACACATGCATCTTCACTTCATTTAAAATGTTAACTGCAAATTATTGTTCTTTCCACTTAATGTCTTTACACAAATGACACTGCCAGCATTCCTCAAACAACTCGCAGTATCTTTCTTTGATGGACAATGTCTGTTCATGCTACAGATTACAAGCAACGTTATCACCAGAGATAAGATTTGGATTGTACAAATACTTCAAAGCACATCAGTTGTCATGGAGATATCAAACATTCAAAATTCTAGGACAAATTTGTATATTTAGGGGAACAATTGATCATTCCAAAAACGCTTAATCATTTAGAGGATTGTAAGTAATATGACCAATCAAAGGCTCATCATTGGTTTTCTAATCAAGTCCTGATATTCACCTCAATGCCCGTAACAGTTTAACAACATATTAGAAAATAAAGACAATAGTGGGAATTATGCTCAAGAAATTTTCAAGTCGTCAAAATGTCCCTATCAACAAGTAGCCTCAAGCTGGAATTTCCCCACTGAGACATTTTGCTGTTAATTGCCTCATTCTAGCGAAAGATGATTCCAAGAGAGAAAAATAACTCCTCTCAACTTGCCTTGTGGCATTTAAACCACCTGTTGATAGTTTTAGCCATATGTGAGTAGGTATTCAAAAAGAAAAGCCTTAAGAATCAACACTGTTTGATCAATTAGTAAGAAGAAAGCAATGAAAAAGAACAGACTTTCCCCTCCGATTTAACATTCTTGCCTTGACGCACTACATCTTCACATGGTCTGAATGTCAATGGAAATCAAGCCTTTCATCCTCCACCACCTTGTTCCTGGCCATGTTAATTTTTGAAAAATGTATGGAAGGAATAAAATAATTTTTTGCACCCAATATTTGAGTCCTGGAACAAATCAGATGATACAGAAGATGGACAAAAAATTGAACATATTCTAATGAGGATTTATGGCCCTACACGAACAGATGAATTGCCCGTAACAGTTGCTTATCTACAATCTAGGAAGTTGACATGGACTTGCTTACTTTAATTTTTACTTGCCAATTATTGGAAGAGGAATGAACAAATGATCGTTCTTGTGTGAATGAGCGCAAGAGCAATAATTTCTGTGATTGTTCATTGAAACCTCTCCTCTTAAGAGTTAAATTATTTGTCAGCACCGCATCCCCTGTTCACATGGGTAGATGTTCTGCCAACAAATTGTAATTTTTATGTCTACATAAAAGTGGTGATCAACAAGCAAGCGTTTACTCATTTGTCACTTGATTGCAGGTCATTTTTCAGTGGGCAACGATTGGGAAAAAACATTTGTACAAACATCTGTTTCGCCATCATTGGTCCATGTAAAAGTTCCTCTAATCAAATTCCAAAAAAGACCTTGTGTTACAAACATTTACAAAACCATCACAAACCTGGAAGTCAACGATATTCTGGCTCTGAAGACAATTTTCAAGCATAAGGCTGAAAGTAAGGGTACTTTCACACTTGCGGCAGAGGATTCCGGCAGGCAGTTCCATCGCCGGAACTGCCTGCCAGATCCTGCAATCCGGACGCAAACGGATGCATTTGTGAGACGGATCCAGTATTTATTTTTTTCACAGATTTAATGGTATGCCCATGTGCGGAGAGAAGCAACGGATCCGTTTTGCCGGAACACTTGGGGCCGGATCCGGTATTAATGCATTTCAATGGAAATTAATGCCGGATACGGCATTCCGGCAAGTGTTCAGGATTTTTGGCCAGAGAGAAAACTGCCGCATGCTGCAGTATTTTCTCCTGCCACAAAAACGTAAGAGGGGCTGAACTGATGCATCCTGATGCATACTGAATGGAATGCTCTCCATTCAGAAAGAATTAGGATACAACTGATCAGTTTTTTTCTGGTATTGAGCCCCTAGGATGGAACTCAATACCGGAAAACAAAAATGCTAGTGTGAATGTACCTTCTAGATTGGTTTATGACCGAAATAACCAGTAATGGAAACTTGATGCAACGTGTGCATATAGTATGTCAAGATCGGAGCTGATTACACCACCTAACATTCCCGAGTCATGATGGTCCTCAGAATGAGCTAAAAGACAAGTTTGTTTACGGCAACTTTGTATAACAATTGGTGAAAAGTGAAAACCACGCCCAATACTAAGAACCTTAAGTTATGGGCATATCATGGAATTCAAACTTACGATAACAAATCTAGAAGCTCTCATTTCTATGAGTAAATATTGAACAGGACTTTTCATACTGTCGGGTTATCTGGCCAAAATCTTAGCCTTCATAATCACTCTGAATATCTAATACACACAAAGTAGATATAGATTTAGGAAAGAGGCCCATAGACACTTCTACAGCCATTCTTCCTTCACTCAGATGTATAAAAACAATAGTGACTGTGTACAAAAACCATCCAATAAAATTACTGTGAGAGATACGTAAAAACATTCTGTTATGAAGGCTTTTTCCAACATTCCTACACACAGCAACAGAAGATTAAATATAGGCTCAATTCTTGCTGTTCACTGAAACAATCTTGTAAGCATCTGGGTTTCCGAAGGAATAAAAGAATCTAGTTACGTTTTCTGTCTCTCTCTCATTTTTTTTTTTCATTTCTTTGAGCTCTTTTGATTTGACTGTTCATAGCCGAGCCATCCTTGAGTGATGTCAAAAATAGCTTTTGAAAATAAATGGTGAGCCTACAAGAGCATTCAGATATATTCTTGTTGGACTTTCCAGTGCAGATTTCTGCTGCAACTTGAAACAGCTGCTTGATTTAAATGTATCTCAGGCATCACATTGTGATACCAATAGCCTGTTAAGTCTGTGGAAATGGCAAATCTCCCTGGTGAAGTCTACAAATAGAGTCTTCTCAACCAACAGCGGGGTGCTTAACCCTCTTGGTACCAAGGCGGTGGTGTCACTCAAACCAACAGTTGGTCATTGTTTTTCAGGAGGGAAGAGCTATAAGCTTTGCATGATAACTCTAAATAGTTCAGAGAAATGCCTGAAGAGGTTTTAAATACAGATGTAGCAGAGCCTAACTATTTGGAGACAGCGCTGCACATCACCATAACCAGATAAGCCATGTTGACTCAGTAGCTGTATCTGGGTAAGATAACACATTGAGAAATCAGAATGGGGTGAGTCAAATTACAAACTCAGCCTGCTGCATCTGTACATGCAATGACTATAGATTCAGAGAATAACCATTTTAAATATCCTGTGCAACAGGAAGCCATATAGCAGCTTAATTCCTACAAAGAAACAGCTAATGACTCACGCACCATGGCTGATAAAATACCGTAATGAGGCCTTGCAAAAACGAACTCAACATATTCATTGTTGGGGCATTATTAGTCAATGGCCAAGAAGTCTCAACATTATTTTGTGAATAAAGCCTATGTCAGAGCACAGGTATGTAGGTAACGGCAATGATAAGTATCACACCATGACCACTGTCATGATGTGCCATCTGTGAATCTACGGTATGTACATCCATCAGTAGACCGACTACAATACCTTTACTCAAGGAGTCAGAGTGCCTCACCAAGAAAGTGAAATGACTAATTAAGCTCTGCTACCACAATACATGGGGCAGTTATCATAACAACCAATGTGATGTTATCATTATCCACTCAAACTACCCTGTGTCGGCATTTGACGGTTTTGCATATTGCCACATGCTCAAGTAGCTCATGTAGTGCTACAGATGGAGCAAATGGAAGATTCATGCTGAAGTCTCTCATAATGGGAAATGTTTACTAAATATTTACAAACATTGTAGCCAAAGCTTAAAAAACTGAAAACAGTATCAGTGAAAGGAAAGATGACGATGAAACCTAATACATTTCCATTTCGTGCAGTCAAAACAGATAATAGAATTTTTAAGCTGGAAATTACAGAATTTGTCAACCACCGTGTAGGTATACAATTAGCGGGGATTGTGTCAGTTCTAAACATTAAGTCATTAGAATGCAAAGTAATGATCCGCAGAACCTCCGCAACACCGCTTCGCCAAACTGACTAAAGTGCAGTATAAAAATTATTAAAAGGAAATATATACAATTATAAATGTATATATTTATAGAAAACAATATGTAACAATATAAAAGCACACAGCTATATCTATCTATAGGTTCATTCATATATAAGATAGATAGTAATAGATAGATAAATAATTAGATAGATAAATAGATAGATACATAATTAGATAGATAAATAATTAGATACATAATTAGATAGATAAATAATTAGATAGATAGATTATATTTGGTCCATAAAAAAATAGTACAATGTAAAAATAATACTTGGAGGATCTACTATATATTTCCAGGATTTAGGTGCAACAAGTGGCACTGAAATGACACATATTTTATATTGCAAAAAATACATATATGCCTTCAAACATACCATTTGCTATATATACACATCCACATGCATTTACAAGAGGCAGATAGGACTATTATTTTTCGGCAAGGCTTTGTTTGCCAGTCTTTAGGGGTGAAGAGGGTTTTTCCTCGACATGAATCCACTCTACTATTATATGAAATAAAAAGCACCTGATGAATACCCAGCCTAAAAATAATCTAATAAGCAGCAAGAATCAAGGCCAAGTGCTCAGAGATTCGTAAAGCGGCATAAAAAAAAAAAACCTGAAGAAGCATTGACATAGGGAACCCAATTGCGTGTCTCTAGTATTGCCAGCACACTTGTAATAGAGGGAAAATTTTCTACATAAAAGATCTAAAACTACGCGGAGTGACTGACAGCAAGATCACCACCCAAAATGGAGGGGAAGTAAAAGTAAAAAAAAAAAAAGTTACAAAAGAAAATTTGTGAAATAACAGACAACGCGTAGCGGAGCGATTAGTCGTCTATGTTGCACCGCCATCGTCCAGCACACAGGAGTGTGAATATTTCATTAGGGAAATCATCTCCAGCTTGTCTGGATGGGGTTAAGTGAAGTCATCTAAGATCCTCTGCCTGTGACATAATTTAACCTCTCTCCTACAAACAGGTACCAGGCGAAACTATTTTCCTTATGAAATATTTACAGACCCAGTTTCATTGCAGACTCTGGGCTGAATGAGAAAAGGGAAGATGCCCTTTTCTGTTTTAAACAGCCCGTTAACCATTCAGGTACCGGCCAGGAAAGGGGCCAAGGGTCCTCAAAATAGCGTCTCGCTGAAAAAAAAAAAAAAAGCTTAATTATTGTATCATCTATGACATTTTAGTTTACGTGTTGATGTAGCAGAGCCGAATTTCGTTATTTACCGCTGCAGAACGGTACTGTGAAAATACTTTACATTACCGGCAGTCCTATGTAAAACTGGAATATTATAGGGTATTGTGGTGTAATGTTCAGCTCTGCTAAGCCAAAACCTATGAAATAATGTAAAATATGGGTATACATTTACTGGCAGACTGTGGTGAATGAGGAAGGGAGATGCCCCTTCATTAAAAAAAAAAAATCTTGTTAACCTTTTAGATGCCAGTGAGGCAAAGGCTAACAGTGTAGAAAATATTGTCTCCGAGAGAACAGCGTGACTATTATGACATCTTCATTTATTTACAGGTACAGCAGAGCTGTATTTCTCATTTAAGGCTTATACATTGCGTTAGCTGCAGTCCTATGTAAAACTACTAACATCAAGAACATACTGCTAATTTTATGTAGCGTAATAGGCAGCGTCAAGTATACAACGAAAATGAGAAATTCAGCTCTGCTATACCCGTATGTAAACTAAGATGTCATAGATGTCATTATAATGTTACAGCTCTGATTATGTTGTGGACATTATGTACTTACAGATGCAGCAGAGCTGAGTTTGCCAATATGAAGAAGGTACTGTGTGACAAACTCAGCTCTCCCACATCTGTCTCTGCATATTGGCCATGAAAGGTGGGCAGTTTATTAAGCACTTTTAAATAAGTCTACCCCACCAGTTCTTCCTCGAACTGACCTCTTTGAGCCCCATAGTGTAGTGTAAATGGAATAGACGGCGGTGAAAGGGTTAAACCCAAGCACTGGAGTAAACATGCTGGCATGGAAGATTTCACCCATCCAGGTCCCATTATGTTACAAATCCCAAGCTTTAGCAGGATTCTTTCATAGACAGAAGCGGTGTCCAAAAAAGAAAGAAAAGAAAAAAAAAAACTCTTTTGTTCAGGTAAAACAAAAACAAAGAATTAACAGCAGTTTGTGTCGAGCAGAGAAAGAAGTTAATATCCAGAGCTGCTGCTTCTGCTGCCGGAGACGTGAAGGCACAGTTCCTGGCAACAGGCAGCATTTTCATGCTGAAGTAATTACAACACATTTTCGTATTAGCGTTTCCTAATTGCAGGAAATTAGACTCATGCTTTATTACGACAAGCATTTCATATATAAAGGGAAAAAAAAAAAAAAGAAGAAAAAGAGACACAGGCCTAATGTATTCTATAACGCCATATAATAGAACTGCATAGGAGATCCCATCCATGGTCACCAGAGGTAGACAAGGGATAGGGCATCAGGTGCTACTGGGTATGTGGACAGCGTCGTAAGGGAAGGTAACATATAAGGTTAATAGGAGATACATAATATAAGGATGGATAGATAGATAGATAGATAGATAGATAGATAGATAGATAGATAGATAGATAGATAGATAGGAGATAGATAGATAGATATAGATCCATAGATAATATTAGATAGATATAAGATAGATAGGAGATATATAGATAATAGATAGATAGATATCGATCCATAGATAATATTAGATAGATAGATATGAGATAGATATGAGATAGATTAGATAAATAGATAGATAGGTACATAGCGATAGATAGATAGATAGATAGATAGATAGATAGATAGATAATAGATAGATAGATAGATAGATAGATAGATAGATAGACATGAGATTGACGATAGATAGATATGAGATAGATAGACAATTGGATAGGAGGCAGATATATCTCATATCTAGCTATCTATCTCTCTCATATTTATATGCCTCTTAACTATAACATATCTATCTTTTATATATGTCTGTCTATCTGTCTCTTCATCTATCTATCTAAAAACATTGAAAAAAATGAGGCTGCACTCTGAACATTATCTCACTTATAACATTATCTCCTATCTATCTATCTATCTATCTATCTATCTATCTATCTATCTCTTATCTATGTCATATATAATCATCTACCTATTATATATTTACCAGAAAGATCTATGTCACAGAATGGATATACAGATGTAGCAGTAGTGACATTGCCCGGCAGAGACAACGCACTAGGTTTGTCCTATGTAAAGCTGCAGAGATACGGTGTAACTATAAAATCCTAATGCCTTGCACCAAATGACAAACTCAAACATTCCAGCTACATAATGAGCTCTGCACAATGCCCAGGTCTAGTAGCACATGTTCTCCGCTCCGGACATATACCTATAGGTGAATACGTGTTACTATAGAACATCTTTAGAGTAGTTGTTACTTTGGATTGCACAGTATTATGTGGATTATCTCATGGACGCCACATAACATAACCGGCTCCAGTTTTGCACACCATACACTCAGTAGTAGCCAGAGAGCATTAATTACTCCACATACTCTACATACCTATATCTCCTCCTGACTGACAGGCAGCAGATAAACTGCTTTGTTGTGCAATTTGCAAACACATGGAGTTTCCATTAAAGTCAGCCGAGGTTCACGAGGGATGTCACACAATCTGCCACTTTCACCCACACGTCCCTCACCTGCGATGCAACATTCCTTGGCAGCAAAGCAAAGGGTTAACGATGGGTCCTGTACACACACACACATATATACACACACAAATATATACACACACACGTATATCTACAGGCCTAATCACATTGCTCTTATGACATCTTCCGTACAATCTATCTAAGCTTCATAAAAAGGCAACATGAAAGAAGAATACATCTTCTGATTGCTCAGCCGATCCTGGTGATACATATGTTGCAGTGAATTGCGCTACTGTATTCAGTAACGTCCTCTCCCCCCCCCCCCCCACCTCCTTGTGGGAAATGACATTCTCTACATAACGATCCATTATCCCATGGACTATAGAAATTCTCAGTCCGCACATCCATTTTCTAACGTTCGACTTCTCGCTATCAGTGACTCGGTGAAAAGAATCTACAGAGGTATCAATTATTTAAGTTGTGCTAATCAGGAGCCTACAGGACTTTAATGTCTCTCAAGGGCTGCAGAACCAGAGAACCGTTTTATCCCCAAAAAATCAATATATCATGATATAATCCAAGGACTCCGTCGATTTCCCTGACAATAAGTATAGATTAACCCTCATGCTACCTCTTAAAAATATACCTGCACCACCGGCACCCCCAGCGCTCCTATACAGCACATCCCATTGGGAAGGCTTTTTTTTTAAAGTTTGCCTTGTTAACCCCTGTGCTGCTGCACACAAGTAGCTAACTTTGCGCTAAGATCATTTGGGCGTCGAAGACAACAGCGGCAAATCTTCGCCGTCTTTTCTGCTTTTTAAAAAAAATATATATATTCTTAGGGACTTTAATTTTTCTACAGGAGGACTTGATTGGTTGATTAATTGTTGATTAGGAATGCGGCAAGATCAATCATTTTCTCCAGCTCGGCGTGAATGCTTGTCGCTAATTGAATCTGACAGTCCAGATTTTTCCTTCCACTAAATTTAAAATACAAACACATGCAGGTCTCTAGCAAGGTCTCTGGTCAAAATGAGTTCAACAGTCACAACAGTTCCAAATGGGAAGAAGAAAAAAAGAAAAAAACGTTACTTGCAGCTATAACGAGGGTCGGACTGGAGAAAATTACTGACACCTAAGTAAAGAAAGACTCATTTAAACAAGAAAGTCGTAGAATGCGAACCCCCCGATTGTGTCGTGGCCACAAATGACACAATACACCACTTGGCTTTGAAGGGCACAAACAATTCAACTTCATATTATACTTCTGACTGGGGATTTTTGCCAGTGGGAAACAAAACTCCTCTTGCCTCCAAGCAATTAAGAACAATTATATGTCTAATTGAGAGATTTTAATGTGGGGGCTTGTTGGGGGGGGGGAGGGGTTGTTATTGTAACCAAGGAACACATCAAATAATACTAGACTTAAAAGTATCCAGTCGTAAACCACCTATACAATGAAGCGATGGAATATCTAATAGAATATCCAATTACAATAGGATACATAAATTCTATAAAAACCCATCTGGATTTCCTATGCGAAATGACTACAATTTGGAGATGTTGTCAATTAGGTAGGCCACAGATACAATGGATTTTTAGCAATGTACAGAAAAAAAGCCTAAAATAACAAAAAGGATTTTTAGGATTTTTCACTATGAAGAAATACTCAAATTACAAGGTAGGCTTCTTAACCTATGAGGACTAGCAAGGGTCTGATGATAAGGTGTAAGTAGCATTTACCCAAGACAAACAGCGCAAGATGCGGTTTTAATTTGTGCCCCTGCTTGCCATTTGATAAATGACTCCTAAATCACCTATTTCACTGCAAGCAATGATATCTCAATGTAAATAGCCAAAGCTAATAAAATAGGTCTATGGGGTTTACTCCAGGATAATATCCTAGAGCCTCAGAGAGGGAGTAGAAAACAGAATCATGGCTGTCCAGCAGTCCATTCAATTCCTTTAATTTTAGGGTTTCCTGAAAAACAAAAAGTATAAAACACACAGACTTAAAGTCTTTAGCTGAAGCCTGACATAAATCATCAAACAAGAGGCACGACACCAATGTAAACAAACATATAACACACACACACGCGTACACGTACACACACACAACTGGGCACCATGTGCTACATCATAGCTCTACTAAGCATAGCCTTTTTTTTTTTTTACAAAGAAACAACTTGTCTTTGTAAATGCATTTTGACCATTTTAATGTATTTTTTTTTTTTTTTTTTAAAGAGCTCTGAGTGAACTCTTATTTTTTGTTTTCTCAACTTGTTTTATAAATGTGGGGATTAAAAAAAACATCAAAGCAGTGTCCACATAGAAGCCAAGTTTTAGAGGATCAGTGTGACAAGTCGCAGCATGATAGATGTTGTTCTTGATAAACGACTTGTTCAAAAGACACACTGTAGCTTTCATTTCCTGACCAAAACACACTTTTAATTTGCAACAGCAGAGAAGGCAGGAGTGTGAGTCAGTCCCTAATTCCCAGCTTTTCAGGCCAAAACAAAATACCACAACTACGCTGCATTCAATGGACCATATTTACTTCTGGGAAACCTTCTCTTCCCCCCCCCCCCCCAACTAATACAATACATATTAGAAATGGCATTTTGTAGCTGTGAGGTTATTCGCTTATATGGCATTATATGGCAATGTAAATATCTATTTTTTATAAGACACATTTTTTATATATATATATATATATATATATATATATATATATATATAAACTAAGATAATGCTTAGATTGCAGAGCTTAGTCCTTTCCCCCCATGTACAGTTTACTATTGCTTATTTCAAATTTCTAAATGTAATATCCTTCTCATCACCAACAGAAGTCCAATCTGCTCAGAATATATATTACAGCTTTAAGATCACACAGGGAAATCTCCCATCTGGCAATCAAATTCGCTTCAACAGCTCTGAGAAAAAAAAAAAAAAAAAAAAAAGGTTCTGCTCTCTACAAAACATTTCCCAGTGCAGATTATGTGCATGCAAAATAAACAGTCTACTTATTGATCTTTTCATGACAACAAGTACCACAAATGCAAAGAAAAAAAGTCACGTGATTGACTTCACACAAGTGTGCGTTTTCAGAAAATAGAAAAAATATGCAGAATTAATTTAAAAATTGCATTATGTGTTTGTGTACGTGTTTAAACTTAGATTCGCTTTTTAATACTACTGTGGCCTGCACCTCAGCTTCTAGGATAATCTCCTAAATATCCAGGAATTTATGCTGCAAATTTAACAAGCTTATTATGGTAGTTTGATATAAGTTTTAACACACTATCTAAAAAAAAAAAATATATATATATATATTAAACCCCCCCCCCCTCCAAATCTCCTTAAATCCTTCTTACTGCATCTCCACTGACCTTTGGTATAGTAAGGTGGTGATAAGGAATGAGAAAGAGAGAAAAGGTTAAAAAAAATGTCAGAAGCTGCTGTGCTCAAAACAATTAAAAAGTATGAAAAAAAATCACATCAAAAAGAAACAACGTACACAAAATAACCTTTTGCAAGCGGATCATTAAGCAAATCGATCGCCGCCTGTCTTGAGTTGTAAACAGGATTTTGCCAATTATATTGAAATGGGTAGAACGAAATGACAGGTGAAAAAAACATAATAAATGAAAAAAAAAGTTAAAAAAATAATTCTTAACTACATACAAAAAAATTAAAATAAAGTATCTTAACTCCTTTGCTACTACGTCTGACCCCAGAACTTTGAAAACTTGCCTAGAATGATGATATCAAGGACAACAGTTGAGTGTCAAAAATAATAATGCAAAAAAAAAAAATGCAAAATTATAAAAAAAAACACGTTGAAGTTTTTGGAATCTGTGAGTATTTGCATACATGAGTGCAAACAGTTCAACTTCCCCCACCCCCCAAATGCTATTAAGCTGTCATTATTATATTACACACATGTGAAGTAAATTCCAAAACTGACATACCATATACACTGCTGCTGCTGATCATGTCTTTAGTGCCAGCACAAGATGCCGAATGGGATTTTTCACAAGCAGGAATTCCAAAGGTTGATTTTCATTAAAGCCACTTTTCCTCTCAGCTATCGAATGTCACTGCCTTGAAACGTGGGCCCTTTCGTCAGGTATTCATTTAACCTACATGCATATAATTAAGGGTGGAAAAACATCAACACGAGAGATCTCACATCACAAAAGAACAGGGAGAAGAAGTACAACAGAAAAAAAAAGCAGAGGAGATCCACAACTGTCTTACATTCACTCTCATTCAAACCAACAGGAATAACATGACTTTATTAAATTGAGCAGCTAACCCCCCCCCCTCCTAACAATATGCTCACCATGCTGCCTCAACACCACCCTTAATAATGCTGATGTCCTAGTAACACAGCCCATAAAAGCTACAGTCCCAAACTTTTTTTTTGCAAGAACCCCAAACCCAGTTCTGACCCACTTAAGAACTTTAGCTGTACTCTAGTCTTGCCACACCCAACTTTCTTAAGCCATATTTGCCATGAGGTAGCCATTGCCATAGACATAGCCCTCTGCCCCTGAAAGGACTCCTTGCTGCCCCCATGGAAGGAGGCAGAAGATACAGGCACAGAGCAAAGATGCCTGGGTTCCCAGACATTCCTGGTCCTTGTAAATATGTACAAAACCCCCCATCTGATACAATGTAACCGAACTGACTGCAAAGCCCAGGCTGAAGAACAAAACCCTGACTGCAGCAGCCTGACAATAAAGGATACAAGGAATGACCACTTACCTGCATGTGTGTACCACTGGCAGCAGATGGGCGACTGAAGCATTGATCTGCTGTATTAGCTGATGTAGGAGGAAATCTCTTGAAGTGAAAGCAGCAGTTCATGGTTTGGATCAGCAGCAGAGAGTTCTTCTGCACATGCTGCAACAGAGGACACTCGCTCTGCTACAGCAATAGGGATGTTATTTGCAGACTCCAAAGGAAACAATCAATGCAGATTTAAAAAGGGGAGGACAAAAAAAAAAAATAGAGAAAAACCTTGAAGTTTTAATTTGTGTTTCTAGCATAAACCCCTCACCACCAGGGTTGCAATCTTGTTTTCCTTGTATGTGGGGGTTGGACTGGTGGAAGCATCAGGCTGGCTTCTGATGGATGTGCAGTGGTCACTCCCCTCGTCCCTGCCCCTCTCTCTCTCTCCAGCTTGAGGTATGCATGGGCTGCTAGCACTTCCTCCTCTGTGCAAGGCTCACTGACCAAATGCTTAGACAACAAGCCTCCATGTATTTAGCTCAGGCTTTGCATTGTGTAAAGACAAGGGGGGAAATGAAGCCTTTTCCTTTGCGATCATCAGCAACAGCAGGGATACAGGAGGCAGCAAGCCTGCACTGTGTAGTAGGGGGTGTTTACAGAAGGGCTGATTGATGGCTGGGCACTCACACACTGGGGTTTTCTACCAGAGGCTTTGCATGGGGTACTTGCCAGTGATTTACTGCAGTACATGTGCGAAGCAGGGACAGGTTTGCTGCTCTTTTGTCTGGGAGAGAGTGGGACAAATGATACTGGATGCTGCACATATTACTGACCTTAACGCTTGCGCTGTTTTTGTAGGTACAGGACTAGGATGGAACTGCAAAACTAGGAGAGCGCAGCTGCTGAAGAAGCTCTTGTGGCACCTGGCAAATGGGTGCATCATACCGAAAATAACAAGGAGCTCTGCAGAAATGAGTGTTTAGATGGTAAAGGTTATGCAAAGAAACATATATTTTTAAAATTTCTTTAATTTTTTATATATATATATATATATATATATATATATGTGTAAGATAGATAGGAAATAGATAGATAGATATAAGATGGATATGAGATAGATAGATAGATAGATAGATAGATAGATAGATAGATAGGAAATAGATAGATATAAGATGGATATGCGATAGATAGATATGCGATAGATAGATAGATATGCGATAGACCATAGATAGATATAGCATGTATATGAGATAGATAGATAGTTATGCGATAGATAGATAGATAACTAGATAGATAGATAGATAGATATAAGATGGATATGAGATAGATAGATAGATAGATAGATAGATAGGAAATAGATAGATATAAGATGGATATGCGATAGATAGATAGATATGCGATAGATAGATATGCGATAGATAGATAGATATGCGATAGACCATAGATAGATATAGGATGTATATGAGATAGATAGATAGTTATGCGATAGATAGATAGATAACTAGATAGATAGATAGATAGATAGATAGATAGATAGATAGATAGATAGATAGGAAATAGATAGATATGCGATAGACCACAGATAGCTGGACTACATATAGATAGATAGATAGATAGATAGATAGATAGATAGATAGATAGATAGATAGATAGATAGATAGAAAAACCATAGATAGATAGATATAGGATGAATATGAGATAGATAGATAGATAGATAGATAGATAGATAGATAGATAGATAGATAGATAGATAGATAGGAAATAAATAGATAGATATAAGATGGATATGCGATAGATAAATAGATAGATATAAGATGTATATGAGATAGATAGTTATGCGATAGATAGATAGATAGATAGATAGATAGATAGATAGATAGATAGATAGAATTTCCTGGAATTACATTTGGGTTTAATTCCTATGAATAGATAATCAGATTTGATTGGGATATTAATAAATACTGCCCAAATCAATCATGTGCTGAGATTGCCCTGAAAAGTTGTGTTTGTCCTCTGAGGTCTCCGAGGGCTGTTATCAGCCCCTTTCAAGCTTTTCAATGCCAAGACAGAATTAGTATTGTCAGAGTGATAACAGGCTGTTTAAAAGCGCGCTGCACTGTCAGTTTTATTTTATTTTATTATTATTATTATTAAAACATGGTCGAAAACATATCCCATTTTAGTGACAGATGCTTTCTTCTGTGTCTTCTGACCTGTAAAATGTTGGTCGCCATTTTGAGAGATTCGTCCAAATCAAAATTGCAAAAGAATCGTATTTGGCTGGATTCCAAATTTTTGAGGAATTAAAGTCAAATCTGATGAATCAATTTTTAAGGAAGAGTGACTAAAATAAAATTTGGAGTAAATCTGTCTACATTCACATTGTTGTTTCAAAGTTTTGAAAACTTTTTTTTTTTTTTCCAAATTAAATGTTATGGCTGCCATATTAATTGAACTGTGTAGATACCTGGCTGTTGATGGATACTATTACTAATATATTAAAGTCTTTTTAAAGCAAGGCAATTATTAAAATGGTCTTTCCACTTAAAACTACATGATGGCATATGGTTAGGATCTCATTGTTGTTCTGAGTAGATGAACTCCCAACAATCCCTAAAACTGCCAGCAACACCAGGTAACATGCTATTGCTTGAATTTAATACATAAAATAATAACTAGGCTTTAGAATTCGGTAAGTTCATTGTACCCTGTTTTTTCAGCTTTGCAATTACATTTGAGTTTCCATTGCTTCCACTGAAGACAAAAGAGCATGCTATGGTTCCAACAACCGCAGCATGCCCTGAGGACCTCATGGTTTCTACCACATTGTGTAAATGGGGTTTGCAAAGGTCACTAACACACATGAATATGGTCTGGTGTTTTTATTACCAGTAAAAAACACCAGAATAATTGACGACTTTTTTTCTTTTTTGCCACCTTTGGTATATGCCACAGTTTTTTTTTTTTTTTTTTTACAAACAGTGTGTGTGCTCTCACACTACGTTGTCTTCATGTCACCTATAGGAAAGTGATGTGAAAAATATCAAGAGCTACAGCATTCTGCATTTTTTAAAATATACAAAAATGCCAGTAGCCAAAAAAAATATATGTTTGCCTGCCTTGCATTCATATTTCCCATAGAATTTCTGCTAACGTCTTTTTTTTCTGCAAAGAATGCTGCAAAAAACAAGAAAGGGCAGAAAAAAAAATGCCAGCAGAAATCTATGTGTGAAGGCAGCCTAAGGGTAGGTTAACAGTGAGTTTTTTGGAGCAGGTTTTGAGGCAGATTTCCCTGCAGGTTTATCAGCCCAAGCCAGAAGTGGATTTGAAAGGAATCAGACATACAAAGGAAGGACTTATACTTCCCCTGCCTGTTAGATCCACTTCTGACTTTGGCTGTAAAAACAAAACAAAAAACCTGCTGGAAAATCTGCCTCAAAACCTCATTATAAATCCCAAATATACAAAAGGTGGCATGATTAACTTTAGCTACCCTGATGATTTGGAAGCTGAGGGCTCCCTTGTTTCAGTGCTTGAGGCTCTACGGCTATGTTAGCCCTCCGTTCTTAATGGCATATTCCAGCCAGTGATGCTGGATTGCTAGAACAGGGAAAACCGATCCCTTATTCCACCCAGCCACAAGACCACAGCTTGATGGCGAACCCTGCCGTTCCATCCATAGTCTGTGGAAAGAATGGAAACAGCTCAGCTGCTTGTGGTGGTGTGTCCGGTGGATGGATGATAAGTGCTTCTGACTGTGCCCTATGGTAATAGATTTTAAGAAGTTTTTAAGAAATAGACCTTGATGGGCCTATATTTAAACCTTAATCATGAGTGATCAGAGCATATTCAGCCCTCAACGATCAGCAGAATGAATGGGTCATGACACGTCTCTTTTTTTTACAATTACATTTAGACTATTTTATGGTCATTGCTGTAAATTCCGTATTCAAGTGAAGGAGGCAAAACCGCAGCACCTGGTGAAGACCTAGATGGATACATGACTGTTTCAAGTACAGTCCATCAATCTCACGTTGACCTTATTCTTACAGTACAGCCACACAGTCAGGTTTCTTGATGTAGTTTTGAAAGAAAAAAATAGGAGTGAATTCAAAAAACGAGAAAAAGTCGTACTTGTTCTTTACACTTTCTCTCCTTTTATGGCCTACTCCTTTGGCTTCCAAAGCTGCATCCAGAAACCTGTGGTCGTACCCTAAGGGTATTCCATCAATATGCATTCATGTTAAATCCAAACATAGAAAACTGCTTAATCTTTCATTGCTGCATCTGTTCCATTTTGTTTCCTTCCCATTGGTCAGTGAGTGCACTTTGGTGCTCTTCGTACATGGCTGGGTTATGCCCATGCTGACATTGTGTGACCTGAACATGCATGGAGTTAGACTATCTCATTTATATGTAGTGGTCCCTCAAGATACAACGGTCTCAGGATACAATATTTTTAACATACAATGGTCTTTTCTAACCATCGTAACTTGAAACTAAACTCAATATACAATGTCTCAGACTCAGATCCAACCAATCAAGGTCACTTCTCTGGTAAAATAGCCATATTAGTTACTAGTTAGCAGCTATTTTGGATTATAATATGTAAGGACTTGTTTTATCTGCCTTAAATCTTCATTTTCTTTTATCTTGGATGACATTTTGGGGCTTTGTAACCGATTGCTCAACTTACAATGGTCCCCCATGAAACCAATTAATATTGTAACTTGAGGGACGGCTGTACTAGATACAGTTGCAAGAAAAAGTATGTGAACCCTTTGGAATGATATGGATTTCTGCACAAATTGGTCATAAAATGTGATCTGATCTTCATCTAAGTCACAACAATAGACAATCACAGTCTGCTTAAACTAATAACACACAAAGAATTAAATGTTACAATGTTTTTATTGAACACACCATGTAAACATTCACAGTGCAGGTGGAAAAAGTATGTGAACCCCTAGACTATGGACATCTCCAAGAGCTAATTGGAGTGAGGTGTAAGCCAACTGGAGTCCAATCAATGAGATGAGATTGGAGGTGTTGATTACAGCTGTCCTGCCCTATAAAAAACACATACCAGTTCTGGGTTTGCCTTTCTCAAGAAGCATTGCCTGATGTGAATTATGCCTCGCACAAAAGAGCTCTCAGAAGACCTGCGATTAAGAATTGTTGACTTGCATAAAGCTGGAAAGGGTTATAAAAGTATCTCCAAAAGCCTTGCTGTTCATCAGTCCACGGTAAGACAAATTGTCTATAAATGGAGAAAGTTCAGCACTGCTGCTACTCTCCCTAGGAGTGGCCGTCCTGTAAAGATGACTGCAAGAGCACAGCGCAGACTGCTCAATGAGGTGAAGAAGAATCCTAGAGTGTCAGCTAAAGACTTACAAAACTCTCTGGCATATGATAATATCCCTGTTAGTGAATCTACGATACGTAAAACACTAAACAAGAATGGATTTCATGGGAGGATACCACAGAGGAAGCCACTGCTGTAAAAAAAAAACATTGCTGCACGTTTACAGTTTGCACAAAAGCACCTGGATGTTCCACAGCATCACTTTCAAAATATTCTGTGGACAGATGAAACCAAAGTTGAGTTTGGAAGAAACACACAACACTATGTGTGGAGAAAAAGAGGCACAGCACACCAACATCAAAACCTCATCCCAACTGTGAAGTATGGTGGTGGGGGCATCATGGTTTGGGGCTGCTTTGCTGCGTTAGGGCCTGGACAGATTGCTATCATCGCAGTAAAAATGAATTCCCAAGTTTATCAAGACATTTTGCAGGAGAACTTAAGGCCATCTGAAGCTCAACAGAAGATGGGTGTTGCGACAGGACAACGACCCAAAGCATAGAAGTAAATCAACAACAGAATGGCTTAAACAGAAGAAAATATGCCTTCTGGAGTGGCCCAGTCAGAGTCCTCCTGACCTCAACCTGATTGAGATGCTGTGGCATGACCTCAAGAAAGCAATTCACACCAGACATCCCAAGAATATTGCTGAACTGAAACAGTTCTGTAAAGAGGAATGGTCAAGAATTACTCCTGACCGTTGTGCACGTCTGATCTGCAACTACAGGACACGTTTGGTTGAAGTTATTGCTGCCAAAGGAGGTTCAACCAGTTATTAAATCCAAGGGTTCACATACTTTTGCCACCTGCACTGTGAATGTTTACATGGTGTGTTCAATAAAAACATGGTAACATTTAATTATTTGTGTGTTATTAGTTAAAGCAGACTGTGATTGTCTATTGTTGTGACTTAGATGAAGATCAGATCACATTTTATGACCAATTTGTGCAGAAATCCATATAATTCCAAAGGGTTCACATACTTTTTCTTGCAACTGTATTGTTAAGCGAAGTTCGATTCAGCTGCTTTGCCGAATTAAAAAAAAAAATTTGCTGTGTCATCACATAGCGCATTTCTTTGTAAGTAGCTGGCATAATGACAGGAAATGGTGATTGTGCTGGCCCCCATCATTGAACCCCTCAGATGCTGTGTTCATCGCTGATTACAGCATCTGAGATGAATATTAAGGCCTTTCAGAGGGGTGATCAGTTAAAATAAAAATAAAAATAGATTCAGCACAAAATATCGCGCGGTGCGTCATGACATCATGGGGACATTATACGTCACCTTGCATGACATTTTGCACGGGATCTTCAGTCAAGATGGCATGGCAGTCTCTTCACGCTCAAATGGATGAGGTGAGCATTTTTATTTTTATTTTTACCGCCATTTCAGGGAAAATTGATTCATTACCACAAAGCACAAGCAAATTTGGCTTGAATTCGGATCCAAGTCCGCGTCTGATACATCGATTCGCTCA
The DNA here is from genome assembly GCF_905171765.1 of Bufo bufo. NCBI lineage: Eukaryota > Metazoa > Chordata > Amphibia > Anura > Bufonidae > Bufo > Bufo bufo. The sequence goes on along the minus strand of NC_053395.1, from coordinate 195,163,171 downwards.
ACACTAATTGCAGAACATGGCGATGTAATGGCCTTTGATGACATTTTACATCATATACCAGCTCTCGGTGAGTACCGATCCTTGCCAAGATCCCTCTCGTGTAGGGAATCTTGCTGGCATTGCTACCTGGTAAAAAGTATGCAAATTACTTGGCCCCAAATGAAGTAATTGTCTCTCTAGTGCCACCTAGGGCTAATTTGCTAATTGAATAACAGCAAGGACTTATGCGGGCCAGACAAATCTAAATTCTAGCCCATAGATAGGACTAAACATAGAGAATTGTGAGACTAGCCTGGGGTTGTTAGAAATGTAGATGGAATAGATTAGGCTACTGCACAAGTTAAAACCTTCACTTTTAGTCCCAATAATCATGACAGCACACAGTCTATGGATTCTTTCATAGGACATACTGGTTATACTGGAATAGTGTGTCCTTAAAGAGGACTTGTCACCTCTCTTGACTTGTCTGTTTTTGTGGCTACTTGCATTCCCCTTGCAATCACTATTCTGGAAAATCGTTTTTTATGACTTTATGTTGTGCAGTTCTTCTATTATTTCTGCTAGAAGTTTATGGATAAAGGTACAGATGGGGGGTACCAGTTGGGGGTGTGCCCCTGCACAGTCAGCCACTGGCAGTATTGGACACACCCTAACTGGTAACATCTAACTGTATCTTTATCCCTAAACTTCTAGCAAGAATAGAAAAAGAATGACAAAACATAGAGTCACAAGAATAAATGATCCAGAATTTTAATTTCACACGGAATACAATTATTTACTAAAACTTACATGTCAGGAGTGGTGACAGGTCCCCTTTTAAATTAGTAAAGAGTAAAGTATATAGAAGCTTCCAATCATCATTTACATGTATATATCGTATATGTTTTGTGGTTATTTTATAACCATTTTAAGTGGCATCAGGCCCAACTCCAACCACAGATCCTCCTCACGGCAGGTGAGTCTTGGCTGAGCAGCGTGGCTTACTGATCACAAGGCACCCTGAGCACCCCCATAACCTAGCACCAGCTAGGAAGCAACCCATACAGCAAAGTGCAACTCCATCCTCACTTGTGACCCTTGACCTCAGCCAACCTTCATGCCCAGCACGGCTAAGTGTGAGCCCCTAAAGGGAACAGAATACAATTCACCCATGAAGAACAATGCCTGCTATAAAGTGCATGTTAATCATCACATATGTTATGTCCAGTCCAATGTAATATAAAAAGCGTTCTACATGTATATCACAATATACATGTAGAACGTAGCGATAGTCACTACTTACTTTACCAGCTGCCCACACTTTTTAAAGGGGTTGTCTGACTTCAGCATTTGGTATTTATCATGCAGAGAAAGTTAATACCAGACACTTACCAATGTATTGTGATTGTCCAAATCGCCTCCTTTGCTGGCTTTATTCATTTTGCCATCTCATTATACACTGCTCGTTTCCGTAGTTACGTCCACCCTGCAATACGCACAATTAACCCCTTAGGTGCGGCACCTGAGGGGTTAATTGTGCAGATCACAGCCCCCTGTAAGAGATCGGGTACTGCCAGGCAGCAGGGGGCAGTCATGTACACAGTTCTTAGTATATTCTAACTTGAAGCGTCCCCATCACTATGGGAACGCCTCTGTGTTAGAATATACTGTCGGATCTGAGTTTGAAGTGAAAACTCAGCTCTGAAAAAGCTTTTATGCAGACGGATCTGCGATCCGTCTGTGTGAAAGTAGCCTACGGCCACGGATCACGGACGCAGATGCCAATCTTGTGTGCATCCGTGTTTTTTCACGGACCCATTGACTTGAATGGGTCCGTGAACCGTTGTCCGTAAAAAAAATAGGACAGGTCATATTTTTTTGACGGACAGGAAACACGGATCACGGCCGCGGATGAACAACGGTGCATTTTCCGAGTTTTCAACGGACCCATTGAAAGTCAATGGGTCCGCAGAAAATCACGGAACACGGAAAAACGGCCACGGATGCACACAACGGTCGTGTGCATGAGGCCTAAGGGCAAGGCCACACAGTCAGGTGTCTGCATGCAGTTTTGGAAGCCAAAATCAAGTATGGATTATAAAAGGCGAGAAAGTATACAGAACATATGCCGCTTCTCCTCTTTATGGAGACCTGACCGTGTGGCCTTGTTCACATTTCCATGTCAGTATTATGTACGTTAAAAAAGCGTCCTTATTTAATCAGTGAAGATGTTCGTTAAGGATCCGTGGATGGTCTGTGTGTCTATTTTTAACCTCCACGTGTCATCCATAATCCACGGATGTTGCTCAGCTGAAAATTTATTTCAAGAGCGTGAAAAACGGACGATCCCATTGGTGTTGTATCCATGAATTTAACTGACCCATAGACATCAATGGGTGTGTTTAAACCGCATCACCGACCAAAGTAGTACAAGTCTTTGTGATTTTTTTACTGACCCATGGTCAGTAAAAAAATACTGATGTGTGAACAGACACATTCAAATCAATAGGTATGTGGAAAATGTGGACAGCACACGTCCATGAAAAATGGAAGTGTGAACGTGGCCTAAGAGAAGACTTTTTATCTCTCTTCTTTTTACAGAACAAGAAACTTGGATGACAAGAGTCAATCTTAAGAAGAGTCACTGCAGTTGCATTTAACTTTTTACTTCACAGAAGAACCATTGAATGAATATGTTCCTTCTTTGGGATTATTCTTTAAGCTTTGTCAATAATATTACAGTTTTACTCTCGATAAAAGTATTACATTGCCTAACCGTGTTATTACTAATTAGCCAGCAGAGGTAAGAATTTCCCTGCCTTTGCTTCTCTCTGTTTGAATCGGCTTCCGTCTGAACGGAGTAAATTATATTACTTGGTGACGGTTTCTGTGCTTTTATGTGACAGAACCGGTAACCAGGTTCCTAAAAAAAGACTCAAGAAAAGGATCTCTGCAGGTGGGGGTTCAGGTCAATGCATCTTTTAAACAAGAAGCATCAAATATTTAAATCAAGATATATTTTTTTCACGGAAATGACAAATCTCCGGCTTTTATTTAAATCATAGAAGGTTTGATAACATCGTCGGCTTAAACTTATACCAAAGGAGATAAAGACCGGCGCTTTCATACCGGTGTCACCACCTCCAGCTGTTTAGTTCATAAAACAACACAAATGCAAACCGAGGAATACATGAAAAATACTACAAATGACAAATAGAACTTCACATAAAGCAGACCAAAGATTTTTTTATTTTATTTTTTTAGAAGACAAAATTAGAGAATGACATTGAAAGAAAAATTGTAATAAGAAGATAGTAAAGCCTAATAAACATGTGAGTCCCCACAGGTCAGTATTTGCTAGGCCACTGTAGGGTGCTCAGTCAGATGTTGCATTGCATATTACTGTCCTCTCGAACCAAACTTCATAGACCAGAATAAATCTGTAGTAGAGCATCAGACAAATCGGTATTACAGCCCAATACAACTCTCTATCTGTACAGAGCGATAGCTTGACCAAGTGCAAGCAGTTGACTTCGATTTCCAGGCCTGACATTCTCGGCAATGAACCTTCCACTTCATAAAGGGGTTGAGTTCTGGTTCCAGTAGAGAGTGCAGTAAAATTGCCATGGAAACTTGTGGCCCTTTATTTGGGTAAAAGTAACAAAAGTTAAAGGGTTTGTCCAGCCTTTACTAAGTGATTGCCAATCCTCAGAATAGGCTATCACCAGCTGATTGGCAGGGGCTTGACACCCCATCACTCCGCCAATCTGCTGTTTAGGTGTAAGTCCATTGCCAGAAGTTAGTGCAGGAACTAAACAGCACTGTCAACCTTGTAGTGGAGGGATTGAAAGCTGGACAACTACTTTACGTAGATTAGGACACATGGTCTTCAACACTGATCAGGAAGGCAGGTTCATCTGATGTGATTTTACCACTTCAGACATTTATGGCATGTTCACAAATTCCAGTTAAGTTGTCACAACCAGGATTAGGCTAAAGTAGAGTTGGTCAATATTATTGTTCTGTAAGGTTCACACTTCAGTTATTTCATCAGTTATTTCCATCAATTATTGTGAACCAAAACCAGGTACGGGTCAAAAACACAGAATAGCTGCAAATCCTTACATTTTACCTTATCTATGAGTAGGCTTCGCTACTGTTTTTGGTTCACAATAACTGATGAAAATAACTGATCAAATAACTAAAGTGTGAACTCAGCCTAACTCGCATAGACTTCATTGACGAGAGTAGCATTCATACACAGCCACGGTTCGATTTGATATACTTCTGTATGGTTGGTTGCCTTGGTTTGCAACACAGCAGTAAAGGGACTTCTATTTTCCTGATAGAGGGTCCAATGGGTGGGGCATCATCCTAACATTGTTCTCTTCTTATCTACCAGGTATGGAACCTTGTATGATCCTCTCTTCCTGTAGCCCAAACATCTGAAGAGTTGTTCAATGATGTTTACTTGGGACTTCTGAGTTGCTGTTGCCTTCTTGTCCACTTGAACAAATCTCACTCACGTGATCAATAGATTTGTACCCTTGTTGGCACATCTTAACACAAAATTGTGTATAAACTGTATGTGATATATTTATCAACCATTTGCACAGCAATTTAGTGCTATTTGTACCTTGCACATCAGTTTGTAAAAATTCAGTATATAAAAAAATATATACAGCGCAAGCAGGCACAGACAAGTACAGATCATATCGAACATATTAAAAAGGAAAGAAGAGAATGAACTTCAGGGTTGGTGTGACAAATTGAATATATAATCTGTTTCAGACATGAAATGTAAATAGCTTCCAACAGAGTGCAGACAAATATAATTTCCCTTAAAAACACTTACATCTTGGTCCTCGGCAGGGGTTTAGCTATAGTCAGCACTTAACCCAGGTTAAGATTTTGTACTTAGGCCAAGGAACTTCAAATTAAACCTGCTCCTGGCCCATATAATCGACTAGTGCTGGAAATCTGTCAAGTAGTGTTGATCGCGAATATTCTAATCGTGAATATTGGAACTTCTAAAATACACAAATATCTTTGTAATCGTGAATATTATAGATTTTTTTTCAACAGTACCCATGGTCCCTCACTGCTTCTTGCTTGTAGGCCAATGAAAAGGCTACAATATTTTTGACTTTAGGAGGAGTGTTAAACGCAAATTTTCCAATTATCACTTTTCGCAATCAAGAAAATAATGACGAGATCACAAATTTGCGATTATATGACGAATATTCGCCCAAATATTCGCAAAATATCACAAATTCGAATATTGCCCTGCCGCTTATCACTGCTGTCAAGTAGAAGTAGTATTAAGTGTGACAAACAATTTTTAATACAATAAACGTTAGGAAATGTGGCCATGACATGCTCTGAAGAGGGGAGGGTGTCTGGTTCATAGGAAAAGGTCAGAAATGTATGGAAACACCACTGAAATAGTTCGGGAACAGCATGGGGAGGATGTCTGGATGCATCTTGGACTCCCAGGTAGCTGCTGGGAACGATGTTGTCCGAGTAGTACTCCACTTTTACAGACTGACAATAATACACACCAAACCGAAGATAAAATCGATTTTGGAGGAAAAATTGTTAGGAAACATTCTTTCCTGTATATTTACTTGTATATAAAGTGCAAGTGCTGCCAAAAATTACAAGGAACCGGCACTCCAATAGAATCTGTATATCACATAAAGGAGGGACTCATTCACATTGTGGTACAATTGTTCAGGTAGTATGACTCCTACACTCATAAAGCCTATGCACTAAGGGAAAGGGCTGCCAAAAATTACAAGGAACCGGCACTCCAATACACCCTTTATTACACATAAAGGAGGGCATCATACACACCCTTGAAAAATTTTGATTGATAGCCTGCTGGTGACCCTCAAAAACATTAGGAGCAAGGGCCTGCTGGTGACCCTCTTAAACATTAGGGTCGAGGGCCTGCTGCTGATCTGACCATCTAAAACATTAGGGATGAGGGCATGCTGCCGAGCTGACCATATAAAAATTTAGGGGTGAGGGTCTGCTGCTGAGCGGACCTTCTAAAACATTATGGTTGAGGGCCTGCTGGTGACCCTATAAAACATTATGGGTGAGGGCCCGCTGCTGAGCTGACCCTATAAAACATTAGGAGCGAGGGCAGCCTAATAAGCATGTTGATATGATGGAGGAGGAGGATGAGAAAAGAGAGATTGAACCATGTACCCTTTTTAGTGGTGGAAGGGGTGCATGGGAATACAGTGTATTCAATACACCATAAAAGCCACATTTAGAGTGCCTTTATGTTCAGCTGCTTTCCTCTGGTGGAGTAGAGAAGTCAAGGGAAATCCAGCCTTGTTCATTTTTATAAGAGTCAACCGGTCAGCATTTTCAGTTGACAGGCGGATGTGCTTATCAGTTATTATGCACCCAGCAGCACTAAATGCACGCTTTGACAAAACACTGGCGGCGGGGCAGGTCAGCACCTCCAAGGCGTAGAGCGCCAGTTCGTGCCACGTGTCCAACTTGGACACCCAATAGTTGTAAGTCACAGAGGGATCACAGAGGATGCTGACACGGTCTGCTACGTACTCCTTCACCATCTTCCAAAATGTTTCCCTCCTTGTTACACTAGGCCGCGCATGAGGTTGATGGTGCTGGCGGGGTGTCATAAAACTGTCCCAGGCCTTAGACAGTGTTTCCCTGCTTCTGTTGGAACTGCTGTGTGTTCCACTCGTCTGCCCTCCTCGTTTGGCCAAGGAACTATGTACTGCAGCCTGCGTTGTCAGCTGGAAATTTTTGGAGCAAATTTTCAACAAGGACCTTATGGTATTGCACCATTTTGCTCATCCTCTCCACCACAGGAATGAGAGATGAGAAGTTCTCTTTGTAGCGGGGGTCGAGAAGGGTGAACAATCAGTAAACGGTGTTGGCCAAAATGCATACAACGCGAGGGTCACGAGAAAGGCAGCCTAACATAAAGTCAGCCATGTGTGCCAGAGTCCCAACAGACAAGACTTCGCTGTCCTCATCAGGAGGATGACTCTCAATCTCCGCATCCTCTTCCTCCTCTTCTACCCATCCACGCTGAATAGATGGAATAAAACTTCCATTGGTGCTACCCTCTGTAGCAGAGGCAACCGTCTCCTGCTCCTCCTCCTCATCATCCAATTTGCGCAGAGAAGATGAACTGAGGGTAGTCTGGCTATCACCCTGTGTAATGTCTTCCCCCATTTCCACCTCTTCCACATGCAAAGCGTCCGACTTAATTGTGAGCAGCGAGCGTTTAAGTAGACACAGAAGTGGGATGGTTACACTGATAATAGCCGCATCACCGCTCACCATCTGTGTTGATTCCTTAAAGTTGCGTAAAACCTCACAGAGGTCAGACATCAATGCCCACTCGTCACTTGTGAAGATCGGAAGCTGACTGGAAAGGCGACGACCATGTTGCAGCTGGTATTCCACTACTGCCCTCTGCTGCTCACAAAGCCTGGCCAACATGGGGAACGTGGAGTTTCAGAGCGTGCTCACGTCGCACAACAGTCGGTGAACTGGCAATTGCAAGCGCTGCTACAGCGTTGCAGACCGGCGGAAGCTGTCGATGACTTGCGGAAATGGGCACACATGCGGCGTACTTTCACCAGTAACTAAGGCAAATTGAGGTTGGTTTTGAGAAACCGTTGAACCACTACATTAAACACGTGGGCAAGGCATGGTATGTGTGTGAGCTTGCCGAGCTCCAAAGCTGCCACCAAGTTACGGCCATTATCAGACACAACCATGCCTGGTTCTAGGTTGAGTGGCGGGAGCCACAGCTCAGTCTGGTCCCTTATCACCTGCCACAGCTCTGCAGTGGTGTGCTGTTTGTCATGCAAGTAGATCAGTTTAAGCACGGCCTGTTGCCGCTTCCCCACTGCAGTGGTACACTGCTTCCAGTTACTGACTGATGTCTTACTGGTGCTGCAAGATAATAATTCAGAGGTGGAAGTAGAAGAGGAGGAGAAGGGGGGGTTGCAGCCACTAAAGTAGGTGGTGGCGGAAACCCAGATGGAAGTAGGGCCCGCAATCCTTGGCGTTGGTAGCACCTGTGCCATCCCAGGGTAGGACTCGCTCCCGTCCTCCACAATGTTCACCCAGTGTGCAATCAGGGAAATGTAGCGTCCCTGGCCAAAAGCACTTGTCCATGTGTCAGTCGTTAAGTGGACCTTCTGAATTACTGTGCTGGTAAGGGAACGAGTGATGTTACGGGACACATGCTGGTGTAAGGCTGGGACTGCACACCATGAAAAATATTGGTGGCTGGGTACAGAGTACCGCGGGATAGCCACCGCCATCAGGCTGCTGAAAGCCTCAGTGTCCACAAGTCTAAATGGCAACATTTCCAGGGCCAGCAATTTGGAAAGGTGCGCATTTATTACTATGGTCTGTGGGTGTGTGGCTAGGTATTTGCGCTTTCATTCAAAGGCCTGGGGTGTACACATCTGTACACTACGCTGGGACACAGAAGTGGAGGTGCTAGCTGATGGTGCTTTTGTGAAGGTCCAGGTGCATAGCGGGAGGCATCCGGGCCTGCGTCTTGGACAGGGGATTGGCCAGCACATATCACAGGTGAAGAGGAGGCAGTGGTGTGACCCGCAGACACTGGTTGTGGACCCAGGCGTTCGGCCCACCTATTAGGGTGCTTTGATGCCATGTGGCAGATCATGCTGGTGGTTGTTAGGTTACTAGTGTTCATGCCCCTGCTCATTTTGGTACGGCACAGGTTGCAAATGACAATTATTTTATCATCCGCACTTTCCTCAAAAAAGCGCCAGACTGTGGAACATCTACCCCTTGGCAAGGGAGATTGCTGCAAGGGGGTGCTCCGGGGAACAGTTGTGGGCCTGTTTGGTGTGGCCCGCCTTCTCCCTTTTGCTACTCCACTGCCTCTTCCAGCTTGTTGCGATGCTGCGGATCCCTCTCCCTCTGTACTGCTCTCCTTGCTTGGCTTGCCACCTTCCCAGGTTGGGTCAGTGACTTCATCGTCCAGCACTTCCTCTTCCACTTCCTCACTCTGGTCATCCTTTTGACTAGTTGACCTTACAACAACCTCAGTTATTGGCAACTGTGCCTCATCATCATCATCATCCACCTCGTGAAACACTAATTGCCATTCCCCACATTCACCTTTTTCTGACTGTGGATGCTCCAGAGTTTGGGAATCAGGGCACAAGATCTCTTCCTGTCCCTCTTCAAGCGGGCTTGGCGAGAGGCCCAAAATAAGGAAAGGTGACGAAAATAGTTCCTCGGAATATCGGAGTGTGGGATCACTTGTTTGCCAAGACTCTCCATGGTGGGTGGAAGGAGTATCAGGGTGAGGATTCTGTTGACTAGACTCTTGGCTACTGAGACTGGACTTTGTGGAAGGCAGGGTGGTGCTTAACTGACTGGAAGCATTATCTGCTGCAATCCAACCGACTACCTGGTTGCACTGGTCTGACTTCGAGAGTGGTGTCCTGCGCCGCCCTGCAAACTGGGACATGAAGCTAGGTATAGTGTTTCTTGTGCTCTGGCAGCAGGCACAGTTTCACCGCGCCCAGGCCACGGCCTCTGCGTGCACCATCAGGAGCAAGGCCACTTCCCCGTCCCTTACTGCTCGCCTTGCGCATATTAAATGGTATATATGCTTGTAAGTATGTCACACGAACAGTAGCGCAGGTTTTGTAAGTGTATGCGCAAATATAGTACACAGAATGTCACAGATATTTTTAGGATGCGCACACGTTAAACAGGAGGTATAGCGCAAGTAATGTCGCTGTCACCACCGCCTAATAAAAAATTACACTGAATGAATGTCACTGATATTTAGGATACGCAAACGTTATACAGGAGTTGCGGAGATGTAGTGCAGGTAATGTAACTGTCCGCAGCGGACACCATTTACGGAAAAAGTACACTGGATGTCACAGATATTTTTAGGCTGCACACACCTTACACAGGAGATGTAGCGCAGATAATGTCGCTGTCTGCAGCAGCCAAACGACTGCAAGCTATTTAGCGCAGGTTGCGCTAAAAATATATATTGCTGCCAGATACAACTATAGTCCTTAAAAGGACTTTTGGGTCTCTAACATGTTTTAGCAATTTAGCCCAGGTTGCGCTAAAAATATATATTGCTGCCACACACAATAATCCTTAAAAGGACTATTGGGTCTATAACAAGTATAAAAACTAAAATATTGCTATTTCAATCTTTACATTATCTCTCCCTTCTGCTCTCCAGCTCTCCCTGACTAATACTGAGCCGAACATGTGTAATCAGGTGCTATATAGCACCCGATGACGTGTTCCGGCCAGCCAATCACTGTAATGCCAGCAGCCAACATGGCTACGGCATTACAGTGAATGGCAGTACTTACCTGCAGGTTTATTGGCTGCGTAGAAGCCAACAAACGTGCGGGGAGGAGACTCGAGCATCGCGCTCGAGCACACGCGGTATTCAGCCGAACACCGCGATGTGCCGAGCATCGCGATGCTCGAGCCGAACTAGTGTTTGGCCGAGCATGCTCGCCCAATACTATTGGGGACTACTGTCAAGGCCATTGTCATTGTGATCCCCTGATGGGCTTTGCTGCAGGGGCCATAAAGTGGCTACCTCTAGAAGTATGTTCCTTTCAGAAGGCTGGTCAAGAGACACTGGTACATTGTACCAAGGGGACAGGCAGAAGCATTGTCAGAGGACATGCCTAGGTGAGTTCTTTCAATAACATAAAGCAGCTAGTGGGTCAGGTCAAGTGGCACAGGATCAATACAGTTATCAGGCAGTGGTCAGGACAGGTGGTATGGGGTCCATAAGTTTATCATGCAGAGGTCAGACACAGGAGTTCAGAATAGACAATTTTGGCACACCTTTGAAACAACTAGACTAGCGAGGAACCTTATTGCTCAGATACCTTTCCATAGGGAAAGAAGCCATATATTCCCCAGGGGAATGCTGTCATAGGCTGCAGACAGATTAAACCTTGTGCGCGCTGACCCTTTAAGTGCTGGCAAGAGCGTGCATGACCTGTGGGAGCATGCAAAATCCAGAGCAGGAGACAGTTAGCAGGGACAGCAGTGAATGATGCAATGGGAGTGTTGAGTACTTTGGTGGCCATGACAGCCGAAAGAGGGGAGATGCTGGTAGACATGGACTTATACCTTGTTATATCTAACTGTATAACTTTTATATCATTACTTCTACAAGGTACAAAAAATAACAATATCACATTGGTTGGGTAGATACTCGACTCGACGATAAAATATACTCATCAAACGTATCAACTAAAAGGCAAAACTCCATGACTGTAATGATAATCCCTAAAGTATAGAAGGATGTGTGTATTAATCAATCCATAATTAAGCTTTTACCTCCGCTGTATAATTACTGCTACATCTTTAAGACTGCCTAACAGGTACACTTTAATTAATGGGTAGCTCGGTTTTGGTTGATATTAGCAGCTGTTGTACTTTGTTCAGTTTGATTTGAAATAAAGCGATAATGTTCTTGCCATGTATCTAAAACATATCCCCGTAATCATATCATAAAATTGATGTTTTAAAGAAATCATTCACTTTAAAGTAATTGCAAATACCATTTAGGAAACCTTTCATGTTTCCAACGTAGTAAATCACTGATCGTCTTATTCACATTACGCACACTGTAAGTGGTTATAAATTTATATAAAATGGTTAATTACAACCCAAAATGACATTTACAATATATATTGCTGGGGTCCTGCAATGTAATTGACTTTACTAAAGTCTTGCAAATGTAAGCTGATGTAGACACAGTGTTGTAAATGTACTGTCGACTAAAAATCACATCTTAATCTACTACTTGTACAGTGAGCTTAAAGGGGTTTTCTAGTTTGTACCAACATCCTTTAAAATGAGCCTTAATGAAGGTAGTTGTAATTTTGTACTGCATTTATTTTACCTGTATTGCTCCTATCTCCTGTTCTGAGCTGTGGTCACATGACCATGTCCATGCGGCTCTTTCTTATTTCCTGTGATGTTATATCCATGGGCGGGGCAGTGATAGGGGAGTGTCTATGTAACTAGCTTGGTGGGAGGAGCTATAAACTAGCTGGGTGTTGTTAAAGGTGGTGCTGGAGCTGTGGTAGAGAAAGGAGAAGTGCATCATGGGTTTGGTTGGATACAGGAACAGGAAGTGCTAAATACAGGATGCTATCACAGTTCTGACTATTCGCCTGTCAGAAGGCCCAGATAACAAAATAGTAGTAAAGAATATACTATAATCACAGACTACCACCATTAAAACTTAGCCTTAATTTCAAAATGTATATTAAAAAAGTAAACCAATGTGCCATTTAGTGTGATGTCGGCAGTTTCGTAGCCCTTGGAACCAGGAAGGGAAAATCTGATCCCTAGGCTGTCCTTATGCTACATACCCTGCCTAGAACGGAATGGCCACCCCGATAGGAGCGATCCCGTGTCAGAAACATCCTGTATATCCTAGGATGGCCCTGGCTCGAGGATAGACACCACCACCGATATCAAGAAGAGATAGTGATATTATCAAAAAAATAACGGACCACAGGATCCACATTTTGCAAGTATTCCATGTAAGTAATTACAAGATTTGATGTATTTCTCACAATTTTACAAAATATAGTAGGTACAAAAGTAAAATAATATAAATATCCCAGGTCAATAAATATCCTGTGGTGTAATTCGAATATATTATTTCCAAATATAATTGTCCCTTTTCCAGATACAATTGTCACAATTGTCCCAACGCGTTTCGCTCTGTTGATAAAACTGAGTTGGGAGAGAAAGCTGTCAACTGAACAATCATTTGTTGTGTTCCCAGTACCTGTAGTTTACTCGAATAACTCGAAATATCCAGCTGTTCTGCTCGCTGTTGGTGCATCAAGTGCCCTCTTAGTTGTGATTGTTTTCTCCTGCATCTGGTACAGGATAGCCTGGAGGCATTTATTTGGTCTGCAGGGCTTCTGTGCACTCCTGTGCTCCTTCCTACAGCTCTTTTCTACAGTCTCCATGACTGCTTATAATTCTCCTGACTCTGGTGCCACTCTCCTGCATGCTACTGCACTGTTCTCTACACAGACTTTTCTCTTTGTGGAGTCATCTCCCTAAATCTGCTTTCCTTTCCACCCTCATCTGCCCATCGCCATTCTTTTTCCAGAAATAAGCGACCCTCTTTCTGTACCCTCCAATGCAGGTTAAAAACCCTTGAGCAGAGGTGGACGCACAGAAACACCAATTATATGTGACCTGTGCCACACTGAAATTCAATGAGCTCTTCAGGTGATATATTTTGCCAATAAGATCTGCATCTATATGCCTTATTATATGTTCACATTCCATTTAGTGTCAAAATGACGATTTGGACGCCTGACCTTATAGAAACATAGAAACATAGAATGTGTCGGCAGATAAGAACCATTTGGCCCATCTAGTCTGCCCAATATATCTGAATCCTATGAATAGTCCCTGGCCCTATCTTATATGAAGGATAGCCTTTTGCCTATCCCATGCATGCTTAAACTCCTTCACTGTATTTGCAGCTACCACTTCTGCAGGAAGGCTATTCCATGCATCCACTACTCTCTCAGTAAAGTAATACTTCCTGATATTACTTTTAAACCTTTGCCCCTCTAATTTAAAACTGTGTCCTCTTGTGGTAGTTTTTCTTCTTTTAAATATGCTCTCCTCCTTTACTGAGTTGATTCCCTTTATGTATTTAAAAGTTTCTATCATATCCCATCTGTCTCTTCTTTCTTCGAAGCTATACATGTTAAGGTCCTTTAACCTTTCCTGGTAAGTTTTATCCTGCAATCCATGTACTAGTTTAGTAGCTCTTCTCTGAACTCTCTCTAGAGTATCTATATCCTTCTGGAGATATGGCCTCCAGTACTGCGCACAATACTCCAAGTGAGGTCTCACCAGTGTTCTGTACAGCGGCATAAGCACTTCACTCTTTCTACTGCTTATACCTCTCCCTATACATCCAAGCATTCTGCTGGCATTTCGTGCTGCTCTATTACATTGTCTTCCCACCTTTAAGTCTTCTGAAATAATTACTCCTAAATCCTTTTCCTCAGATACTGAGGTCAGGACTGTGTCAAATATTCTATATTCTGCCCTTGGGTTTTTACGCCCCAGGTGCATTATCTTGCACTTATCCACATTAAATTTCAGTTGCCAGAGTTCTGACCATTCTTCTAGTTTTCCTAAATCCTTGTCACTCAAGTGGAGGGGGAAGTGCCTTTTAAAGGAGCTAAAGTGCACTGAGTGCTAGAGCCTATCCTCAGTGCACTTAAGAGCAAATTTACATATAAAAAAAATATATTCCTACTAAATGCCTCAATGGATGGGGAGGGCAAGGTGGGGTACAAAGGTAAACAGCTGGGGCAGCAGATATCAACAGTATCCACTATAACAGTGACATCTACAGTACCCCGCCCCCTTAACAGTGACCTCCATAGCCCCCCATCCCTTAACACTGCCCCCCACAGTGCCCCATCTCCTTAAAATAGGACCTCCACAGCAGCCCACCCCCTTAACTTTGACCTTCATAGCAGCCTGCCCCTTTAATGGGGAGTTCCACAGTACCCCACCCCCTTGACAGTGACCTCCACAGGGGCCCACACCCTTAATAGTGACCTCTACAGCACCCACCCCTTAACACTGACCATAGGTTAACTGTTACAGTCCCCTTAACTGACCTCCACCATTCCCCGGCCCCCTTAATAAAGACCTTCACAGCGACTGCCTCTTTAACAGTGACTGCCACAGTACCCCTCTCCCTTAACAGTGACCTCCACTGTACCCTGCTCCCTTAACAGTGACCTCACAGTACCCCCTGCCTTTTTGATAGTAGCCTCCACATTCCCCTCCTGCCTTAACAGTGACCTTTACAGTGCCCGCCCCTTTAACAGTGACCTCCACAGAGGCAGCATCTTTATTAGTGACCTCCACTGTCTCCTTAACAGTGATTTCCACAATAGCCCGCCCCCTTAACAGAGACCTTCACAGAGCTCCGTTCCCTAAAAATGTGACCTCCATAACACCCCCCCTTAAAAGTGACCTCTACAGCATGCCACACCTTAACACTGACCTCCATAGCGGACCTTCCTGTTAACTGTGACCTCCACCGTTCCCTGCCCCCTTAGCAGAGACCTCCACAGCACCCGCCCCTTTAACAGTAATCTCCACAACATCCCGCCTGCTTAACAGTGACCTCCACAGCGGCCCGCCCCTTTATCAGTGACCTCCATAGCGGCCGCCCCTTTATTAGTGACCTCCACAGTACCCTGTCTCCTTAATAGTTATTTCCACAACACCCCGCCCCCTTAACATTGGCCTCTACAGCAATCTGCCCCTTAACACTGACCTCCATAGAGGACCGTCCCCTTAATTGTGACCTCCACAGCAGCCTGCCACTAGGGTGGCCAGAGGTCCGGTTTTAGGCCAGACAGTCCGGCTTTCAGACTCCTTGTCCTCCGTCTGGCGCAGGGCCTGGACGAACACAGGGATGTCCTTTTGAACAGCTCACTCTCAGACAGCAGCACTGAGCTGTCTGAATGTGAGCTGCAGGAAGAAAGTCACCCTCCCTCCCACCTCTGCAGCTGACAGAAGTTGATTTTTACCTTCATTTTTTTAATCCCCGTCGGCTGCGGAGTGAAAGGGGGCGCATCCTAACAGGGTTGGGGGTGGCTTAGCTGGATCTGGGGGTGGGGTTATCAAGTATGTCATTAAGTCCGGAGTGCTGTGTCCTCCACCTAACTCCATTAACAGTGTCATTCACAGTGCCCTGCCCCTTTAAAGCTGAACTACAGCAGTGAAGAAATAATGGCTGGGTTGTTATGGAAACCTGGCGTAAAACTGTGTGTATGTGGGGACTAAGGACCTGCGAGCTTCTATTGGCTTATAAGGGACATGTGACCACGTGTATGGTAGTTGGGATATGAAGAGAAAGACCTGCAGGCTTCTATTGGCTAATGTAGGTCATGTGATGTGCCATATTTGCATAAATAGATATTTTTTTTAATATCTCAGGAACGGTACGTCCTAGAGAGGTGAGACCTGGTCTAAAACCTTCCCGGACACCTGATGTACCTGTGTGGCAAATTTTGTGATTGTAAATGCGACAGTTCGGATTCCTTTAGCGGACATACACACACACTCAGCTTTATATATTAGATATTCTTTAGGGCACTTGTACAAGGTATGACCTAGACACGAGATCCACATGCAGATTACTGCTCATTGCACAGCAACTACTGATGGAGCCTAGAGATTCGCGGTAATCCTCGTGTGGATCCGCAGCCGAGCTGCCCCTTGTACAGGCCTCCTGACTGATACTGCTCATTTCTAATGGGTTGTTTTGTACAGTTTCATAATATTGATAAAACAAAGTCACCTTGTGATCTTGTTATATTTACATCTTCCACAGATATTTCCTGTTTTACACATGCAGTGTATTGTCACCTAGGCTCACACCTTTTTGATACATGCAGTATGTTGCCAGGTTTGTAGCTTACTAATGCTCAAGCTAGCAGAGGATCTAGGGTGTCTTGAAAACTGTCTTAAGAACTAAGCATCACCTGACTTCAATGCCATGACATAGTGAGGGGCACCACACTAGTATTCGTTCACTGCAACCTCACACCTGAACAATAAACTCGAACATGTAAATTGGGTGAAACTAAAAAGTTGCAGCTTTAATTTTGGACAGATTATTTATAGTACATTCTAGTGTACAAAAATAACACCTTATTAAGAAGGGTTTTCATGATTATGTCACAATTGAACATGGCAGAAGATGTACAGAAATACAGAGCCTGGGTGGAGGATTGACTATTCAATTTGCGCTAGTTTCGTGTTGAAAAGCATTGCAAAATTATGGCATATGCCATTGGGACTTTTCACACCTCGTGCCACTTTTATTTAGTATTATTTATTATACTCACTTATATAGTGCTGACATATTCCACAGTGCTTTACAGACATTATCATCCTTCGCTGTCGCCAACGGATGTCACATTCTAAGTTTCCTATCCGTATGTCTTTGGTGTGTGGGAGGAAACTGGAATACCCTAAGGAGACCCACACAAACACTGGGAGAACATACAAATTCCATGAAGATGTTTTTCCTGATCAGATGAAAACTCAGTACCCCAGCGCTAGCCACTTAGCCACCATGTTGCCCCTTTTGAAAAGTGACACAAAGTGAGTAGGGATTGGCTGAAGGGGCATGGCTAGAAATGGTCCAAAAAAAAGTTTAAAGCCATAAACTCATATCCTGACTGATCTACTGGTGACAATCTTTAGTTCTGTTTCTGATAATGCCTTGGTCTTGGTATTTTCTTATTCCAACCCTGGCCTATTCCTCGTCTCTGTTCCTGATATAAACGCTGTCCTCTTGTTAAAACTTGTTATTGGCATCTCCCGGTTCATAGTCGGGACTGTCCTTGGTCACTCTTCCTGGGGTCTGAAGGCTCTTTCCAAGGTCTGCTCCTAGTTTCTTCTTCTGGTGTCTCTAACTTTCAACCAAAGCCTGCTCCTGGTCACAGTTCCTGCTATCTGCTAATACTGCCCAGGTCTACTCTTAGTCACTGTTCCTGGTAAGTCCTCATTCAGTCCAAGGGTGCTTCTGGTCACTGCTGCTGGAACCTCCTAGTTTTGTCTCAGGTTGGCTCCTGGTCATTGAGCCTCCTGTTTCCAGTACTAGGTTGTGCTCTTAATCTTCATGTTTCTGGTCATTTACCAGTCTCTCTGTTTCTGGTTTCACCCTCCACATCAGTCCTGTGACTACATTCCTGTCCTGTGACTATGGTCCTGTTCCATACTTTGTTTATGTCCTCATTTTATACTGCTACATTCAGGTGACTATTCTTGGAACCACAACCTGGAGATCATTATGTAACAAAGTCACATCGACTTGCAGCTGAGAAACAAAACAAAAAAAAACTAGCAAAGAATGCTTCATAGGGCAAAATGTTTTCAAAATTTAGACTGTGGCTTTCATAGGGGAACACTAGTTTATGTGCTCACCTTCCTAAGTTGTGCAGAGGCACTACTCTTAATGCGCATGTGCAAATAGTTGGAGTTCTGCAGAGTCTGGAAGCTACCAGGTCCAGTAGAAGTGAAAGACGTAGACAGAAGAAGATTATGGTCTGGAATTCACCATCAGCTTTAGGAAGTTTTGTTTAATCAGTAGTGAACACCTATAAGGCTAGGTTCAGATAACCATTTCATTTTACATTCCTCTGATCCTTCAGAAGAACAGAAAACAAAAAAATAAATAAAAATGTATTCTTTATTTTGATCATCCATCATGCTCAGTTATGCTCATTTTGTAACCGGTTTAGCCATTTCTATCTGAGATTTGTTATTTTAGAAGGGAAAAAAAGTCCCCAACAAAAAACCTAGCCACTGTGCTAAACATGATACAAAAGCAACAAAAAGGCTAGTGCATTGTGGACAACAATGTTATTAATAAAAATATTGGGAGAAATTTATCAAATCAGATAAGTCAATTTACTGGCTTAAAATGTCACAAGTCATGTTGATTGTAGCGTTTTCTGTGACATTGGTTACATTTTGAAACATTCGGTGACCATCACAACTTTTCAAAGTGGTTTATATCTAAGGGACAAAAGTGAGATTAGACCTGGACTATGGCACATTTACTTTGAGTGACTTTTGCAAATTTTGCACAAAAATCGCATCTCCACATCAGGCAACTTTAACACATACAGGTGTAATCCATATTGCAGACATACCAAATATATTAATAAGGTGCACCATTTCATAAATTTGGCACGGATACATAAAGCAGGCAAAGACATACTTAAAAATGACACAAAATCAACCGCAAATAATAAATACATCCCATAATCTTTATTAATGACATGATTCATAATGAAAAAAACATATAAAATACTGTGTTAATGGCATGAAGCACAAAGATTGGAGAAAAGCCCATCCACCCAAAGGCAGAGCAGTAAACGCTACTAAATAACTTGTAACAGCAAATGGGTAATAACATAGCTAATCATAGTACAATGTAAAAAATATATTTGTAGCCAGTAAAAAGAAGACAAAAAAAGGATTGAGATTCCTCAGTGGTTGATACCCTTTAATGGCTAACTGAAAAGATGACGAAACAATTGCAAGCTTTCGCCTAAATAGCCTCAAAAGTTAGCAATTGTGTCATCATCTTTTCAGTTATCCATTAAAGGGTATCAACCACTGAGGAATCTCAATCCTTGTTTATCTTGTACAATGTGCATACTGGTACACCCCAAGCAACACGTGCAAAACCAAACAAAAGTGCAGTGTGCACAATGGCACAAATACAATACAGTGTATATGCTAAAACATACACACAACTATCCAAAATTCATTTTACATAATAAAGCAAAAGTAACTTACCCATTGTTTAAGTGGGAGGGGTCCCGCATCTGTGAATCCATGGGCATGTGACATTAAAGGGGTTTTCCAACACTGTTTAACTGATGACCTATGGAGAGTGAAAGCAGAAACACAGAGACTGAAAAAGACCAGTAACAGAAGCGAGGAACATGAAGATTAGGAGCACAGCCCAGGAGAAACAATGACCAGGGGCCAACCTGAGACAAAACTAGGAGATGCCAGAAGCAGTGACAAGCACTCTTTCGAATAAACCAGGATATACCAGAAATATTAAATAAGAGTAGGTCTAGGCAGTATCAAGAGATAGCAGGAACTGCGACCAGTAGCAGGCTTTGGTGGAAGCAGATCCCATGAACAGTGACCAGGTACAGTCCAGACTATGAACCAGGAGATGCCAGGGATAAGGTTCAGCAAGAGGACAGTGTTGAAACCAGGTCCAGAAGAAGGCCAGGGTTAGAATAAGGAAATACCAAGACCAAGGCATTATCACAAACAGACATAAAGGCCATTACTAGTAGAGCAGTCAGGATATGATTTTTAAACTTAAAAAAATTTGTTGGTCCATTGAACCATAAAATTGTCAAAAACTGCATTAGAATGCTTGAAATGCACATCCTGTACACTGATACGTTGTGGCAGCCATCATTACAGTTTATATGGAAAGAGTAGTGCTGCATGGTGAATCACATGATGGATCTCATTATAAGCCAGTGAGATTTGTTTGTCGCCAGCAGTTTTCAACCTATTGTGTGAGGGATCCAGCCAATAAGATTATGGGTTGCATACAAAGGGGCATAGATGCCCGTGATAAGAACATAGTCCTACCACTTTACAAATCGCTACTCAGACCACACATGGAGTACTGTGTACAGTTCTGGGCTCCTGTGAACAAGGCAGACATAGCAGAGCTGGAGAGGGTTCAGAGGAGGGCAACTAAAGTAATTACTGGAATGGGGTAACTACAGTACCCTGAAAGATTATCAAAATTAGGGTTATTCACTTTAGAAAAAAGACAACTGAGGGGAGATCTAATTACTATGTATAAATATATCAGGGGTCAGTACAGAGATCTCTCCCATCATCTATTTATCCCCAGGACTGTGACTGTGACGAGGGGACATCCTCTGCGTCTGGAGAAAAGAAGGTTTGTACACAAACATCGAAGAGGATTCTTTACGGTAAGAGCAGTGAGACTATGGAGCTCTCTGCCTGAGGAGGTGGTGATGGTGAGTACAATAAAAGAGTTCAAGAAGTTCCTGGATGTATTTCTGAAGTGTAATAATATTACAGGATATAGCTACTAGAGAGGGGTCGTTGATCCAGCGAGTTATTCTGATTGCCTGGTTGGAGTCGAGAAGGGATTTTTTTATTCCCCTAAAGTGGGGAAATTTGACTTCTACCTCAGTTTTTTTTTTTGTTGCCTTCCTCTGGATCAACTTGCAGGATAACAGGCCGAACTGGATGGACAAATGTCTTTTTTCTTCCTTATGTACTATGTTACTATGTTACATTTCTCTTTCTGTTTGTGATAGAAACCACTACACAGATGTGAACAATCCAAACAATGGAAATGTTAATTTTGGTTACTGTGTCCAGGGATACAATGCACTTGGAAAGTCTTCTGACCCTTTCACTTTTCTCACATTTTGTATGTTGTGACCTTGTGCTAAAATCAAAACAAATCCGTCCCCCCCCCCAATCATTCTGCACTCAACACCACATAAAGTGAAAATCTTTGAAAATTTGTTGAAAAGGAAAAACTAAAATTGTATATATTGACATAAGTATTCAGACCCTTTAGGGTCCATTCACACATCCGCAACATGTTTTGCGGATCCGCAAAACACAGACAGCGGCAATGTGCATTCCGCATTTTGCGGACCGCACATTGCTGGCACTAATAGAATATGCCTATTCTTGTCCGCAATTGCGGACAAGAATAGGACATGTTCTATTTTTTTCGGGAACGGAATTGCGGACCCGGAAGTGCGGGTCCGCAATTCCGTGTCCGGGCAGCACATCGTGCTGCCCCATAGAAATGAATAGTTCCGCAATTCCGTTCCGCAAAATGCGGAACGAAATTGCAGACGTGTGAATGGACCCTCACTCAGTACTTAGTTGAAACCCCTTTGGCAGCATTTACAGCCTGTAGTCTTCTTGGGTATGATACCATAAGGTTTGCACACCTGGATTTGGGGATTTTCTGCTATTATTCTCAGAAGATCCTCGCGATGTCAAAGTTGATGTAGACTGTCAGTGGACAGAAATTATCAGGTCTCCCTAGAGAGATTTTCATTTGGATTCTAGTCAGGACCCTGGCTGGACCACTCAGGAATAGGGATGAGCGAACCCGAACTGTATAGTTCGGGTTCGTACCGAATTTTGGGGTGTCCGTGACACGGACCCGAACCCGAACATTTTCGTAAAAGTCCAGGTTCGGGTTCGGTGTTCGGCGCTTTCTTGGCGCTTTTTGAAAGGCTGCAAAGCAGCCAATCAACAAGCGTCATACTACTTGGCCCAAGAGGCCATCACAGCCATGCCTACTATTGGCATGGCTGTGATTGGCCAGTGCACCATGTGACCCAGCCTCTATTTAAGCTGGAGTCACGTAGCGCCGCACGTCACTCTGCTATGATCAGTATAGGGAGAGGTTGCAGCTGCGACGTTAGGGCGAGATTAGGCAGATTAACTCCTCCAAAAGACTTCATTCTGTGATCGATCTGCAGCTGTGGATCATTGAAGTGCTATTATTGACTTGCTCACTTTTTTGAGGCTGCCCAGAGCGTTTTTAGATCACTTTTTTTCTGGGGTGATCGGCGGCCATTTTGTGACTTGTGGTGCGCCAGCACGAGCTATCACCAAGTGTATTTAACCATCGATAGTGTGGTTATTTTGTGCTATATCCTACATCAGCTGCAGGCTGAGCCTGTGTCACCGAAGTGCATTTAACCATCAACAGTCTGGTTATTTTTTGGCCATATACTACATCAGCTGCAGGCTGAGCCTGTGTCACCCAAGTGCATTTAACCATCAACATTCTGATTATTTTTTGGCCATATACTACATCAGCTGCAGGCTGAGCCTGTGTCACCCAAGTGCATTTAACCATCAACAGTGTGGTTATTTTTTGGCCATATATTACATCAGGGGCAAGTTGAGCCTGTCACCCAGCGCCTAAAAAATAGACCTGACATTTCTATTCAACCAAATCTGCAAAGTTTTAGCTGGTCAAGTTATTTGTAGTGACCGTAAAAGCAGACTTTTTGTTCTGGGTTGAAAAAGCATTCCCAAATTTGCCATTCTCAAAATAACTAGTTTGTGGTATTTGAGGCCTACTTGAAATCTATCCCAAAAAGAAAATCTTACATTGAAGGTATTGATAGTGTCATTCAGAAAAACCTAAGACACACGCTAGCGTGCTGATGGAAGTGTCATTCTGTGATTAAACCTATAACTGTCACACAGCGCAAAAAAAAAAACAGGTCTCACATCTCTATTCAACCAAATCTGCACAGTTTTAGCTGGTCAAGTTATTTGTAGTGACCGTAAAAGCAGACTTTTTGTTCTGGGTTGAAAAAGCATTCCCAAATTTGCCATTCTGAAAATAACTAGTTTGTGGTATTTGAGGCCTACTTGAAATCTATCCCAAAAAGAAAATCTTACATTGAAGGTATTGATAGTGTCATTCAGAAAAACCTAAGACACACGCTAGCGTGCTGATAGAAGTGTCATTCTGTGATTAAACCTATAACTGTCACACAGCGCAAAAAAAAACAGGTCTCACATCTCTATTCAACCAAATCTGCACAGTTTTAGCTGGTCAAGTTATTTGTAGTGACCGTAAAAGCAGACTTTTTGTTCTGGGTTGAAAAAGCATTCCCAAATTTGCCATTCTCAAAATAACTAGTTTGTGGTATTTGAGGCCTACTTGAAATCTATCCCAAAAAGAAAATTTTACATTGAAGGTATTGATAGTGTCATTCAGAAAAACCTAAGACACACGCTAGCGTGCTGATAGAAGTGTCATTCTGTGATTAAACCTATAACTGTCACACAGCGCAAAAAAAAAACAGGTCTCACATCTCTATTCAACCAAATCTGCACAGTTTTAGCTGGTCAAGTTATTTGTAGTGACCGTAAAAGCACACTTTTTGTTCTGGGTTGAAAAAGCATTCCCAAATTTGCCATTCTCAAAATTGTGGTGAACGGGAACAATGAGGAAAACATCTAATAAGGGACGCGGACGTGGACATGGTCGTGGTGGTGTTAGTGGACCCTCTGGTGCTGGGAGAGGACGTGGCCGTTCTGCCACAGCCACACGTCCTAGTGAACCAACTACCTCAGGTCCCAGTAGCCAGCAGAATTTACAGCGATATTTGATGGGGCCCAATGCCGTTCTAAGGATGGTAAGGCCTGAGCAGGTACAGGCATTAGTCAATTGGGTGGCCGACAGTGGATCCAGCACGTTCACATTATCTCCCACCCAGTCTTCTGCAGAAACCGCACAGATGGCGCATGAAAACCAAGCCCATCGGTCTGTCACATCACCCCCATGCATATCAGGGAAACTGTCTGAGCCTCAAGTTATGCAGCAGTCTCTTATGCTGTTTGAAGACTCTGCTGCCAGGGTTTCCCAAGGGCATCCACCTAGCCCTTCCCCAGGGGTGGAAGAGATAGAATGCACTAACGCACAACCACTTATTTTTCCTGATGATGAGGACATGGGAATACCACCTCAGCACGTCTCTGATGATGACGAAACACAGGTGCCAACTGCTGCGTCTTTCTGCAGTGTGCAGACTGAACAGGAGGTCAGGGATCAAGACTGGGTGGAAGACGATGCAGGGGACGATGAGGTCCTAGACCCCACATGGAATGAAGGTCGTGCCACTGACTTTCACAGTTCGGAGGAAGAGGCAGTGGTGAGACCGAGCCAACAGCGTAGCAAAAGAGGGAGCAGTGGGCAAAATCAGAACACCCGCCGCCAAGAGACTCCGCCTGCTACTGACCGCCGCCATCTGGGACCGAGCACCCCAAAGGCAGCTTCAAGGAGTTCCCTGGCATGGCACTTCTTCAAACAATGTGCTGACGACAAGACCCGAGTGGTTTGCACGCTGTGCCATCAGAGCCTGAAGCGAGGCATTAACGTTCTGAACCTTAGCACAACCTGCATGACCAGGCACCTGCATGCAAAGCATGAACTGCAGTGGAGTAAACACCTTAAAAACAAGGAAGTCACTCAGGCTCCCCCTGCTACATCTTCTGCTGCTGCCGCCTCGGCCTCTTCTGCTGCTGCTGCTGCCGCCGCCTCGGCCTCTTCCTCCGCCTCTGGAGGAACGTTGGCACCTGCCGCCCAGCAAACATGGGATGTACCACCAACACCACCACCTGCGTCACCAAGCATCTCAACCATGTCACACGGCAGCGTTCAGCTCTCCATCTCACAAACATTTGAGAGAAAGCGTAAATTCTCACCTAGCCACCCTCGATCCCTGGCCCTGAATGCCAGCATTTCTAAACTACTGGCCTATGAAATGCTGTCATTTAGGCTGGTGGACACACACAGCTTCAAACAGCTCATGTCACTTGCTGTCCCACAGTATGTTGTTCCCAGCCGCCACTACTTCTCCAAGAGAGCCGTGCCTTCCCTGCACAAACAAGTGTCCGATAAAATCAAGTGTGCACTGCCAAACGCCATCTGTGGCAAGGTCCACCTAACCACAGATACGTGGACCAGTAAGCACGGCCAGGGACGCTATATCTCCCTAACTACACACTGGGTAAATGTAGTGGCGGCTGGGCCCCAGGCGGAGAGCTATTTGGCGCACGTCCTTCCGCCGCCAAGGATCGCAGGGCAACATTCTTTGCCTCCTGTCTCCTCCTCCTCCTACTCAGCTTCCTCCTCCTCTTCTTCCACCTGCTCATCCAGTCAGCCACACACCTTCACCACCAACTTCAGCACAGCACGGGGTAAACGTCAGCAGGCCATTCTGAAACTCATATGTTTGGGGGACAGGCCCCACACCGCACAGGAGTTGTGGCGGGGTATAGAACAACAGACCGACGAGTGGTTGCTGCCGGTGAGCCTCAAGCCCGGCCTGGTGGTGTGCGATAATGGGCGAAATCTCGTTGCAGCTCTGGGACTAGCCGGTTTGACACACATCCCTTGCCTGGCGCATGTGCTGAATTTGGTGGTGCAGAAGTTCATTCGCAACTACCCCGACATGTCAGAGCTGCTGTATAAAGTGCGGGCCGTCTGTTCGCGCTTCCGGCGTTCACACCCTGCCGCTGCTCGCCTGTCTGCGCTACAGCGTAACTTCGACCTTCCCGCTCACCGCATCATTTGCGACGTGCCCACCAGGTGGAACTCCACCTTGCATATGCTGGACAGACTGTGCGAGCAGCAGCAGGCCATAGTGGAGTTTCAGCTGCAGCACGCACGGGTCAGTCGCACTGCGGATCAGACCCACTTCACCACCAATGACTGGGCCTCCATGCGAGACCTGTGTGCCCTGTTGCGCTGTTTCGAGTACTCCACCAACATGGCCAGTGGCGATGACGCCGTTATCAGCGTTACAATACCACTTCTATGTCTCCTTGAGAAAACACTTAGGGCGCTGATGGAAGAGGAGGTGGCCCAGGAGGAAGAGGAGGAAGAGGGGTCATTTTTAGCACTTTCAGGCCAGTCTCTTCGAAGTGACTCAGAGGGAGGTTTTTTGCAACATCAGAGGCCAGGTACAAATGTGGCCAGACAGGGCCCACAACTGGAGGACGAGGAGGACGAGGATGAGGAGGAGGTGGAGGAGGATGAGGATGAAGCATGTTCACAGCGGGGTGGCACCCAAAGCAGCTCGGGCCCATCACTGGTGCGTGGCTGGGGGGAAACACAGGACGATGACGATACGCCTCCCACAGAGGACAGCTTGTCCTTACCTCTGGGCAGCCTGGCACACATGAGCGACTACATGCTGCAGTGCCTGCGCAACGACAGCAGAGTTGCCCACATTTTAACGTGTGCGGACTACTGGGTTGCCACCCTGCTGGATCCCCGGTACAAAGACAATGTGCCCACCTTACTTCCTACACTGGAGCGTGATAGGAAGATGCGCGAGTACAAGCGCACGTTGGTAGACGCGCTACTGAGAGCATTCCCAAATGTCACAGGGGAACCAGTGGAAGCCCAAGGCGAAGGCAGAGGAGGAGCAAGAGGTTGCCAACGCAGCTGTGTCACGGCCAGCTCCTCTGAGGGCAGGGTTAGCATGGCAGAGATGTGGAAAAGTTTTGTCAACACGCCACAGCTAAGTGCACCACCACCTGATACGGAACGTGTTAGCAGGAGGCAACATTTCACTAACATGGTGGAACAGTACCTGTGCACACCCCTCCACGTACTGACTGATGGTTCGGCCCCATTCAACTTCTGGGTCTCCAAATTGTCCACGTGGCCAGAGCTAGCCTTTTATGCCTTGGAGGTGCTGGCCTGCCCGGCGGCCAGCGTTTTGTCTGAATGTGTATTCAGCACGGCAGGGGGCGTCATTACAGACAAACGCAGCCGCCTGTCTACAGCCAATGTGGACAAGCTGACGTTCATAAAAATGAACCAGGCATGGATCCCACAGGACCTGTCCATCCCTTGTGCAGATTAGATATTAACTACCTCCCCTTAACAATATATTATTCTACTCCAAGGCACTTCCTCATTCAATACTATTTTTAATTTCATTTTACCATTATATTGCGGGGCAACCCAAAGTTGAATGAACCTCTCCTCTGTCCGGGTGCCGGGGCCTAAATGTGTGACAGTGGCCTGTTCCAGTGGTGGGTGACGTGAAGCCTGATTCTCTGCTATGACATGAATACAGATTCTGCGCTGACATAAGGCCAGATTCTCTGTTACGGGACCGCTCTCCTCTGCCTGGGTGCCTGGGCCCAAATTTGTGACAGTGGCCTGTTCCAGTGGTGGCTGACGTGAAGCCTGATTCTCTGCTATGACATGAATACAGATTCTGCGCTGACATAAGGCCAGATTCTCTGTTACGGGACCTCTCTCCTCTGCCTGGGTGCCTGGGCCTAAATGTGTGACATTGGCCTGTTCCAGTGGTGGGTGACGTCAAGCCTGATTCTCTGCTATGACACGAATACAGATTCTGCGCTGACATAAGGCCAGATTCTCTGTTACGGGACCTCTCTCCTCTGCCTGGGTGCCGGGGCCTAAATGTGTGACAGTGGCCTGTTCCAGTGGTGGGTGACGTGAAGCCTGATTCTCTGCTATGACATGAAGACAGATTCTGCGCTGACATAAGGCCAGATTCTCTGTTACGGGACCTCTCTCCTCTGCCTGGGTGCCTGGGCCTAAATGTGTGACAGTGGCCTGTTCCAGTGGTGGGTGACGTCAAGCCTGATTCTCTGCTATGACATGAATACAGATTCTGCGCTGACATAAGGCCAGATTCTCTGTTACGGGACCGCTCTCCTCTGTCTGGGTGCCGGGGCCTAAATGTGTGACAGTGGCCTGTTCCAGTGGTGGGTGACATGAAGCCTGATTCTCTGCTATGACATGAAGACAGATTCTGCGCTGACATAAGGCCAGATTCTCTGTTACGGGACCTCTCTCCTCTGCCTGGGTGCCTGGGCCTAAATGTGTGACAGTGGCCTGTTCCAGTGGTGGGTGACGTGAAGCCTGATTCTCTGCTATGACATGAAGACAGATTCTGCGCTGACATAAGGCCAGATTCTCTGTTACGGGACCTCTCTCCTCTGCCTGGGTGCCTGGGCCTAAATGTGTGACAGTGGCCTGTTCCAGTGGTGGGTGACGTGAAGCCTGATTCTCTGCTATGACATGAAGACAGATTCTGCGCTGACATAAGGCCAGATTCTCTGTTACGGGACCTCTCTCCTCTGCCTGGGTGCCGGGGCCTAAATGTGTGACAGTGGCCTGTTCCAGTGGTGGGTGACGTGAAGCCTGATTCTCTGCTATGACACGAAGACAGATTCTGCGCTGACATAAGGCCAGATTCTCTGTTACGGGACCGCTCTCCTCTGTCTGGGTGCCGGGGCCTAAATGTGTGACAGTGGCCTGTTCCAGTGGTGGGTGACGTGAAGCCTGATTCTCTGCTATGACATGAAGACAGATTCTGCGCTGACATAAGGCCAGATTCTCTGTTACGGGACCGCTCTCCTCTGTCTGGGTGCCGGGGCCTAAATGTGTGACAGTGGCCTGTTCCAGTGGTGGGTGACGTGAAGCCTAATTCTCTGCTATGACATGAAGACTGATTCTGCGCTGACATGAAGCCAGATTCTCTGCTATGGCATGAAGAGACTGATTCTCTGCTGACATGAAGCCAGATTCTTTGCTATGGCATGAAGAGACTGATTCTCTGCTGACGTGAAGCCAGATTCTCTGCTATGGGACCTCTGTCCAATTGATATTGGTTCATTTTTATTTTTTTAATTTTAATTTTAATTCATTTCCCTATCCACATTTGTTTGCAGGGGATTTACCTACACGTTGCTGCCTTTTGCAGCCCTATAGCTCTTTCCTGGGCTGTTTTACAGCCTTTTTAGTGCCCAAAAGTTCGGGTCCCCATTGACTTCAATGGGGTTCGGGTTCGGGACGAAGTTCGGTTCGGGTTCGGATCCCGAACCCGAACATTTACGGGAAGTTCGGCCGAACTTCTCGAACCCGAACATCCAGGTGTTCGCTCAACTCTACTCAGGAACATTCACTCTTGTGTTCTTATGGCTGTGTGCTTAGGGTCATTGTCTTGTTGGAAAGTGGACGTTTGGCCCAGTCTGAGGTTCAGAACATTTAAAATAATTTTTTTATCAAGAAAATCTATGTACTTTGCTCCATTCAGCTTTCCCTCAACCTTGACCAGTCTCCCTGTCCCAGCCACTGAGAAACATCCACACAGCACAATGCTGCCCTTACCATGTTTCAATGTAGGGATAATATTAGTCAGGTAATGAGCAGTGCCTAGTTTCCTCTTGACATGACTCTAAGGGCTCATGCATATAACCATATGTATTTTGCGGTCCGCAAAACAGGGATCCAGAAAAAATACGGATGACGTTGTGTGCATTCTGTATTTTTCAGAACGGAACAGCTGGCTCCTAATAGAACAGTACTATCCTTGTTCGTTATATGGACAATAATAGAACATGTTCTATATTTTACCAGAACGGACATGCAGACATACGGAAAACAGAATGCAGATGGAATAACTTCAGTTTTTTTGCGGACCCATTGAAATGCATTGTTCCGCATATGGTGAAGTGCTTATGCCGCTGTACAGAACACTGGTGAGACCTCACTTGGAGTATTGTGCGCAGTACTGGAGGCCATATCTCCAGAAGGATATAGATACTCTAGAGAGAGTCCAGAGAAGAGCTACTAAACTAGTACATGGATTGCAGGATAAAACTTACCAGGAAAGGTTAAAGGACCTTAATATGTATAGCTTGGAAGAAAGAAGAGACAGAGGGGATATGATAGAAACTTTTAAATACATAAAGGGAATCAACTCGGTAAAGGAAGAGAGCATATTTAAAAGAAGAAAAACTACCACAAGAGGACACAGTTTTAAATTAGAGGGGCAAAGGTTTAAAAGTAATATAAGGAAGTATTACTTTACTGAGAGAGTAGTGGATGCATGGAATAGCCTTCCTGCAGAAGTGGTAGCTGCAAATACAGTGAAGGGGTTTAAGCATGCATGGGATAGGCATAAGGCCATCCTTCATATAAGATAGGGCCGGGGGCTATCCATAGTATTCAGTATATTGGGCAGACTAGATGGGCCAAATGGTTCTTATCTGCCGACACATTCTATGTTTCTATGTTTCTATGGTCCGCAGAAAAAACGGAATGGACACGGAAACAAAATACGTTCATGTGCATGAGCCCTAAGAATGTATACCAAAAAGTTCAAACTTGGTTTCATTAGATCAGCAAATCTTGTTTCTCAGTCTGAAAGTCCTTCAGGTGCTATTTTTTATTTTTTTTGCAAAGTGCAAACAGGCTGCTATGTGTCTTTTACTGAGGAGAGGCTTCTTTTGGCCATAAAGCCCAGATTGGTAGAGTGCTGAAGTGATTTGACCATTTGCACACAGGCTCTTTGAAGCTTAGCCAAAGTGACCTTTAGGTTCTTGGTCATCTCTCTTACCAAGGCCGTTTTGCCCTAATTGCTTAGTTTGGTGGTCTCACCAGCTCTAGGAAGATTCCTGGTTGTTCCAAACTTCTACCAAATATGGAGGCCACTGGGCTCTTGGGAACTTTCACTACAGCAGAATTTTCGGTGCCTTTCTCCAGATCTATGCCTTCACACAATCCTGTCCCTGAGTTCTACAGGCAGTTTTTTCCTCCTAATAGTGTGGTTATACAGACAGGCGTGTTTCTTTCCAGATCAAGTCCAATCAAGCGTTATACTATCAAGGTGTAGGAACATCTCAAAGATGATCAAGAGAAATTAGAGGCCCCTTAGAGCAAAGGGTGTGAATACTAATGTCCATGCAAAATTTTTGTTTTTCCTTTTTATAAAATTTGTAATAATTTCTAAAATTCTATTGTCTGTCATTATGGGCTATTGAGTGCAGACTGATTTGGAAAACTAATAATTTTTTTTATTTATTTTACCACAAAGCCGCAACATAAAAAAAGTGAAAGGGTCTGAAGTCTTTCTGAATGCATTGCACATGTAGATATGTACTGTAATTGTGTGTTTCTTATAGTTTTGCAACAAAAGCTAGCTTTATGATTAATGTAGTATGTAAGTCTATCTATCTATCTATCTATCTATCTATCTATCTATCTATCAATCACTTTTTTATTGCTTATTATTTTGGCAATAAGCCTTTAGATGACATTACACTTCTATGGGACTTGCATGACGAGTAATTTCAACACAGGGATTTATTTGCAATTGTTTTCAAAACTGTGTTCTAACCAAAGGTTATTTGGACAGTCAAAGGTTGCCCTACAAACATAGACAATAACGGCTTTAAGCAATACCTGTATAGTACAGCATTGATTTTCCTTAAGGCCCTGTTGCTTGAATGGTAAAATTAGTACTGTACTTGCATTTATATTGAGCTGATTACTCAAATGCTTCCTTACATAGTAGTATGGGCATATTGTACTGTATATGTGCTATAGCATTGTGTATTCATTCAGAATCCCTAAACATTTTGATTCTGAGGGTTAGAATTAGAAATTAACACATTTTTAAAAAATTCGATTTGCCGGTTCGCCAAATTTTTTGAGAAAAATTTGGATCGATCCGAATAAATTCACGGCGAATTACGTTAAAAGAGGCTATTTGCTGGCTGCAGAGAGAGTTTATAGTGGTGTAGAACACTGTGCCTTGTAGTAACACGCATGGGGAGTCTGTTTTGGTAGTGAAATAATACTGGGAGTCCGTATGACATGCAGATGACAGGCGTCGCTCTTAGAATCCCTGCACAGGGCAGTCACGTGCCAAAACTGACCAAATAACTCAAGTATGAACTCAGCCTTACAGGTCAATGTTAGCACCAAGAAGAAGCGCACTCCTTTTACACTGTCATCAGCTGATTCCACATATATGTCTAGAGAACCTGTTCTATTAAACGCTTATACAAGCAGAGCCCCCTGACAGGGTAGAGAGGGTGTCAGCAGTAAGTTTGTGTTGACGTCACTGATTAATTTGCCCTTCCTCTGATCCCTCAATACAATAACCCACAAAAAATGGATCCTGTCTGTGGAGCACACGCCTTCACTCAGTCAGTATTTGGTCAGTAATCTATCAGTATTGCTAATGCCAAAAAAAACAGGAGTGGATCTAAAACAGATGACACGTGAATGGAATATTTGCATGTCTTCTGTGTTTTGTACCCACTCCTGTTTTTGGCTACCAAATCATAAGCCAATTCTGATGGGACTATACAGGCCATACAGCTGCTACACAGACAGGATTTGTTGTGAGTCTCATTTTCCCTTCCTTCTGACAGATAAGAAGAAAGGTCAAATAAATGATTATGTCAGCCAGGCCAAAAGCCAAAATAGTGGACCAGTCATAAAATGGGGAGGGTAGGAACAGCATGAGAAGTCCACAGAGTGGACCTATGACATAGTGGTGAGGTCGAAGCAGCATGAGGAGACCACAGAGTGGAAGCAGTATGAGAAGGCCACCGAGTAGCACAATGACAGAGACTTGAGGTGGCAGCAGTATGAGGAGGCCATTGAGTGGCACAATGACAGAGTCTGGAGTTGGCAGCAGTATGAGGAGGCCACCGATTGTCAAAATGACAGCGTCTGGAGTTGGCAGCATCAGGAGAAGGCCACTGAGTGGCACAATGACAAAGTCTGGAGTTGGCAGCAGTATGAGGAATACGCACAGTGAAGTGCATATATATTTTTCTTTCTGTACTGAAATAGGCCACTAAATGCTTTCAACACATATAACTGCTGAAGAAAACTGAGAATATATATATTTTTTTGTGCTGAAATAGGCCACTAAACCCTTTCGCCACAAATAACTGCAACATTGAAGTGCGTATATATTTTTCTTTCTGTACTGAAATAGGCCAGAAAACGCTTTCGCCACAAATAACTGCAACAGTAAAGTACGTATATATTTTTCTTTCTGTACTGAAATAGGCCTCTAAACGCTTTCACTACAAATAACTGTGTATATATCTTTCTTTTTGTATTGAAATAGGCCACTAAACACTTTCGCCACAAATAACTGCACCAGTGAAGTGAGTATACATTTTTCTTTTTGTGCAAAAATAGGCCACTAAATGATTTTTCCACAAATAGCTGCAACAGTGAAGTGCGTATATATTTTTCTTTCTGTATTTAAATAGGCCACTAAACGTTTTCACCACATATAACTGCAGAAGTGAAATGCGTATATATTTTTCTTTCTGTACTGAAATAGGCCACTAAACGCTTTCACCACAAATAACTGCAACAGTGAAGTGCGTATATATTTTTCTTTTTGTACTAAAATAGGCCACTAAAGGTTTTTTAACATAGCACTTGCACCCCAATAACAAGAACAAATTACTGGAATGACAGAGCTGTATAATGGCTATTTGGATCCCCAAATAATCTTTCCCTGCACTTGTAAATCGCTTTTCTAGCACTGTCCCTAGCGCGTTCTTACGTCTCTCCCTGCATTAAGATGCTGTGAAATAATTCCTCCCTATAATTTTCCTGCACTTGTAAATCGTTTTTCTTTTTCACAATGAGGTTTTTCCGATTGCTGTCCTTAGCGCCTTCTCACATCTGTCCCTGCACTCAGAACGCTGGAAAATGTCTGAATCTAAGATGGCCGCCGTATTTATAGGGCTGTGACATCACAGGGCTGGCTGGCTGCTGATTGGCTGCATGCATGGCATTATGGGTCATCCCACCTTCCCACAGTTCCTTGCCCCATGTCCTCACACGTGTAGCCGCCATTTTAGCTTCCATTTTAGGAAAAATTTCCATTCGTTACCACGAAGCGCGAGGAAATTCACATTCGTTGCGAATCTAATTTTTCTTGAAATTCGGATCGAATTCCACTTCTTCAGCTTCGAGTCGCTCAGTCTAGTTAGAATGAATCAATCAGTAAATTAAAAAGTGAAAAAAACACATAGTTACATAGTTAATGTAGGAAGTATTGGGATGGCTCACCCTCCAAGTTGCAAGGAAAAAGGGTGCTCCCCCTAAGAAGGTTACCCAAAACCTTTAAAGGGAAATCAAGTATACAAATAAGTAAGAGGGGCACACCTACATCTGATTCACACCAAACTCTAAACAGTATTTAATTTTTTTAAAAATGTATTAAATGCAATTTAATATAATATGCAAATATGGTACCTTAACACTCTAAAAAGACATAAAATACATATTTAAAATGTGGCCATGCCAAGGGTTAATGTGTACTTCATTCTGGGATATCAATAATAGATACAATGTCTATTTCAATAATATTGAGTCTCAGCCTGTAAGATAGTGAATGCAGTCTCTGTATTGGTCCGCAGTTTGTCTGCGGTTTTTTCAGTGTAAGAATTTGCTGAGATAGGGATATTGTCCTTTGCATTTCGTTGCATATAGTCTTTCACAGTTATAGCTTTGTTTCTCAGTTGTAATATAGCTAGTACACTGTGATAATGTGATAATTATAGCAGATTACTCACTGTTTGGAGGCAGTAAAGTGTTCGGATATTTGCGCTTGACGTGGCGTCCCACGTATTTTTAGCACGGGTGGTCGTACCTCCGGTGAACTTTGGAGTGAGCAATAGACTTGCAAACAGAGAAACAGTCCGCTTGGGTGCCGTAGTTAGACCCGCTTGAGAATTGTCGTAGCTTGGTGTCTTTTTCACAGGACAAGGCAGGACTTTCGTTTCTTTACGAAATATATTCGAATATTGTTGCAAATTCAAAAGAGATGCGCAAATAGTATGCTGCGGTTTTCTTCTTTCTGTGGTGTACACGAGTCTCTACAGAAAGAAGAAAACCGCAGCATACTATTTGCGCATCTCTATTGAATTTGCAACAATATTCGAATATATTTCGTAAAGAAACGAAAGTCCTGCCTTGTCCTGTGAAAAAGACACCAAGCTACAACAATTCTCAAGCGGGTCTAACTACGGCACCCAAGCGGACTGTTTCTCTGTTTGCAAGTCTATTGCTCATTCCAAAGTTCACCGGAGGTACGACCACCCGTGATGAAAATACGTGGGACGCCACGTCAAGCGCAAATATCCGAACACTTTACTGCCTCCAAACAGTGAGTAATCTGCTATAATTATCACATTATCACAGTGTACTAGCTATATTACAACTGAGAAACAAAGCTATAACTGTGAAAGACTATATGCAACGAAACGAAAGGACAATATCCCTATCTCAGCAAATTCTTACACTGAAAAAACCGCAGACAAACTGCGGACCAATACAGAGACTGCATTCACTATCTTACAGGCTGAGACTCAATATTATTGAAATAGACATTGTATTTATTATTGAGATCCCAGATTGAAGTACACATTAACCCTTGGCATGGCCACATTTTAAATATGTATTTTATGTATTTTTAGAGTGTTAAGGTACCATATTTGCATATTATATTAAATTGCATTTAATAAATAAAATAAATAAATAAATACTGTTTAGAGTTTGGTGTGAATCAGATGTAGGTGTGCCCCTCTTACTTATTTGTATACATAGTTAATGTAGTTGAAAAAAGACAAAAAAAGTTAATCAAATTCAACCAAGGCATAGTTGGGTACGCAAATCCCAGTAAAGAAGTGAGACTCAGATTTCAACATATTTTCATAAGCATTAATGTAATTTACTTTTAAGACTTCATCTAAACCCTTTTAAAAACTATCCACTGTTCCTACTGTGAACGTATCCTGAGGAAGTCTATTCCACAAATTCACAGTTCTTACAGTAAAGATGCTTTGACGCTTCAGGAGACTGAACTTTTTCTTCTCCAGTCGGAGCTAGTGCCCCCTTATCTTTTGAGGGCATTTTACATGAAACAGCTTTCCACCATATTTTTGTACGGCCCATTTATATATTTGTATAGGTTATCATGATATGATTTGATACATATGCAAATTACCCTGAGATGAGTCCTGTAGGTGAGATGAGTCAGGGACAGGAGTCATCTCAGGTTAATTTGCATATGTATCAAATCGGTTTTTTTACACAATAAAAGCACACAGAGCTATGGGGTCTGGATATTGCGGATGGGCTAGCGGCCATCTAGCAACCCATGTAATCATCTCTATACACAAAATCCCGGTGACAGGTTCCCTTTAAGTAATAAATATTTTATGAGGTATCACTTTCTGTTTAAAAGCAGAGAAATAAAAAAATTTAAAATTGCTAATTTTTCTAAATGTTTGGTAAATTTGGGATTTTTTCATAAATAAAGGTGAAATATATTGACTCAAATTTCTGACTATCATAAAATACAGTGTCACGAGAAAACAATCTAAGAATGGCTTGGATAAATAAAAGTATTTCAAAGTTATTACCACATAAAGTGACACATGTCAGATTTGCCAAAAATGGCCTGGGCAGGAAGGTGAAATCTGACCTGGGGTAGAAAGCGTGAAAGGGTTAAAGAGCTCAGTTCAATCATTGATGTGTCCATGTTTATAAATTTTTAATATTCTCTAGGTACTGGTACAGTGCCAAGTGACTGGCGCAAGGCAAATGTGGTGCACATATTCAAAAAAGGATTTATGTCATTTTATTTTTTTAGGACGTTAGAAGGCTTAGAATTTTTGAAGCAATTCTTAGCATTTTTAAGAAAATTTCCAAAACCCACCTTTTAAGGACCATTTCAGGTCTGAAGTCACTTTGTGGAGCTTACATAGTAAAAAAAAAAAAACATAAATGACCCCATTGTTGAAACTACACCCCTCAAGCTACTCAAAACTGATTTTACAAACTTTGTTAACCATTTAGGTGTTTCACAAGAATTAAAGGAAAATGGAGATGAAATTTTTAAATTTAATTTTTTGGGCAGATTTTCCATTTTTAACACATCGAGGGTTAACAGTCAAACAAAACTCAATATTTATTACCCTGATTATGCGGTTTACAGAGACACCCCAAATGTGGTCAAAAACTGATGTAATGGCGCACTGCAGGACACAGAAGAAAAGGAACGCCTTATGGTTTTTGGAAGGAAGATTTTGCTGGACTGGTTTTTAGATTCCATGCCCCATTTTAAGCCCCACTGATGCCCCCTTATAGTAGAAACTCCCCGAAAGTGACCCCATTTTAGAAACTAGGGGATAAGGTGCCAGTTTTATTGGTACTATTTTGGGGTACATAGGATTTTTAATTGCTCTATATTAAGTTTTTTGTGAGGCAAGTTAAACAACAAATGGATGTTTTGGCACCGTTTTTATTTTTATTTTTTACAACATTCATCTGACAGGGTAGATCATTTGCTATTTTTATAGAGCAGGTTGTTACGGACGCATTGATATCAAAACTTTCTTTGTTTGTTTGTTTCAGTTTTACATATTAAAGCATTTTTGAATAAAAAGTATGTTTTTGTGTCTCCATTTTCTGAAAGCCATTTTTTTTTATTTTTCTGCCGATCGTCTTGTGCAGGGGCTTGTTTTTTGCAGAAAGAGTTGAAGTTTTTATTAGTACCATTTTTGGGTACATTTTTTTATCATTCATTATTACACTTTATGGGGCAATGTGTCACGACCATGGTTATGGTCGTGACTCAGGATCCGCATGCAGTTGCCTGCGGTTTGGTTTTATTTTCAGCCACAGGTGAGGGCCGCTAGTATGTTGCCTCACTTGTGGTTGCCGCTGGCAACATGTGGTTGTATTGCAGTTTGGCAGCCTGAGCTGGTGCTGGGCAGCTTGCTGCTATGTGCATGCGGTTGCACCTGGCAACCTGCCTTTATATGTGTGCACATTCCCTGTTTGGTGTGCACAGGGTTTGAGTTGTGTGCACTTTCCCTTTAAGTTGCTGTCTTCCCTTCCCTGGTGTGAGAAGGGTTAATTCCCATCGTAGTGTGTGTCCACTGGGTGTGTCTGTGTGGGTGTGGATACTTGGGCATATATAGCTTCTGTTGTGTTTCAGAAGCTGAGGGGTACTCCAGCCTTGTAGTGGGCTGGAGGCACCCTCCTGGTCTTAAATACCATCTGCCAGTGAGGGCCACCCTTGTGGTCATAGAATGTGATACCCGATGTAATAAAGATGTGTTTGTGTTATGCTTATTTATTGCAGCGTATGGTTTCCTGGGTTCCTATGTGGTGTGTGCTCTGTCTCTTGTGTTGTTGTGGACAGCAGCACTTATACTTGGGTTCCAGGTAGGTGTGGTACTAGTTGCACTTACCTGCCATTGCCATATGTCTGTTTCTGTTCCCCTTTCTTTATAGCTTGGCCACTTTAGACTACTGTTTCTCCGCGTCCAGGAAGAAAGGGCTGTCCACCCAGCTCCTAGTTCAGGGATCGACGGAGGGTCAGAAGGGATCCGAGGTTCCTGAGCATGAGCCCTCCTACCTTCAAGGGCGGCTCATGCAGCTAAGAGTCAGGGTCAGATTAGGGAAGCTCTAGGAGGTGACCTGCTCCCTAATTCTGTGGTTCTGGCAAAGTAGCAACCTTTCCATCTTCTGGCATCGCACGGCTGAGGGTTTTCCCCATCCTCAGCCGTGACACAATGTGACCAAAAAAATTGGTAATTTTGGTAAAGTTTTTATTTATTTTTCCAGCGTTCACCTGAGGGGTTAGGTCATGTTATATTTTTATAGATCAGATTGTTACGGATGTGGCAATACCTAATATGTATACTTTTTCTTATTTATTTAAGTTTTACACAATAATATAATTTTTGAAACCAAAAAATTATGTTTTAGTGTATCCATAGTCTGAGAGCCATAGCTTTTTATTTTTGACCGATTGTCTTAGGTAAGATATCCTTTTTTGCGGAATGAGGTGATGGTTTGATTTGTACTATTTTGGGGGGCATATGCATTTTTGATCGCTTGGTGTTGCAATTTTTGTGATGTAAGGTGACAAAAAAAATCGCTTTTTTGGCACAGTTTTTTATTTTAATTTTTTTATGGTGTTCATCAGACGGGGTGGATCATGTGATATATTTATATAGGGCTTAGGTCATGTAGTATTTTTATAGAGCAGGTTGTTACGGATGCTGGAATAGCTAATATGGCAATATTTTTTTTATTTCACTTTAGCACAATAATAGCAGTTTTGATGCAAAAAAAATCATATTTTAGTGTCTCCATTGTCTGAGAATGATAGCTTTTTTTATTTTTTGACCGATTGTCTTAGGTAAGGTGTCATTTTGTGCAGGATCAGGTGACGATTTGATTGGTCCTTTTTTGGGGGGCATACACATTTTTATCACTTGGTGTTGCAATTTTTGCGATGAAAGGTGACAAAAATTGCTTTTTTTTTACACTTTTTTTTTTTTTTATGGTGGTCATCAGACGGGGTGGATCATGTGATATATTTATATAGAAGGTTGTTACAGAGGCAGCGAGCGATACCTAATATGTGTGCTTTTTCTTTTTCTTTTTCTTTTTTCAATTTTTTATTATAAAATCAGGGGAAAAGGAGCTTTTTTCTTTTTTTGCTTGAAACTTTATTTTTTTTATTAAAAACACATTTTTTTTACTTTTTTAACTTTATTTTTGAAATTAACTTTTGGGGGTCTGATCCCCTCTGCAATGCATTACAATACATCTGTATTGTAATTCATTGCCTGTTAGTGTATTACACAGAGTAATACACTAATAGGTTGCCTAGGAGACCCAGCCTGAGGCTGGATCTTATGGGCACCCATAGTAGGCAGGTCCCGATGCCACTAAAGGCATTGGGAAGTCTATTCCCAGCATCAGGCTGCCTTCTCACCCATCGGGTCCCCGCCACAGCAGCACAGGGACCCGATGGGCTCCCGCAGCAAACCCCTTCTATGTCACGGTCTGTGCTGACCGTGGCTTAGAGGGGGTTAATGCTCCTGCAACAGTGTTTTCACTGATACCACTGCATACAGCAGGGGTCTGGCTAATGGGAACAGCCGGTCCCCTGCAGCTGAACGGGCGGGCGCAGCTCCTGCATCCGCCCGATCAGCAGGCCATAATAGTACGGCGCTTGGAGGCAAGTCACGTCCCGCTGTACTGTACTATTACGGTGCTGGTCGGGAAGGGGTTAAGCACTTTTGGGTATAATCCATCTGGACCCGGAGCCTTGTTCACTTTTACATTATTTAACTTAGCTTGGATAATATCTACAGTTCGCCAGTTGAGTATAGTACTGGATGTACTAACAGCCCCAGCACCACAGATATCAGCTCCTTTCTCTTCTTTTGTATAGACAGAGCTAAAAAAAAACATTTAGTAACTCTGCCTTTTCCTTATCTTCAGTGACCATCTACAGTCAGGTCCATAAATAATGGGACATCTACACAATTCTAACATTTTTGGCTCTATACTCCTCCACAATGAATTTGAAATGAAACAAACAAGATGTGCTTTAACTGCAGACTGTCAGCTTTAATTTGAGGGTATTTACATCCATATCAGGTGAACGGTGTAGGAATTACAACAGTTTGCATATGTGCCTCCCACTTGTTAAGGGACCAAAAGTAATGGGACATTTGGCTTCTCAGCTGTTCCATGGCCAGGTGTGTGTTATTCCCTCATTATCACAATTACACTGAGCAGATAAAAGGTCCAGAGTTCATTTCAAGTCTGCTATTTGCATTTGGAATCTGTTGCTGTCAACTCTCAAGATGAGATCCAAAGAGCTGTCACTATCAGTGAAGCAAGCCATCATTAGGCTGAAAAAACACAACAAACCCATCAGAGAGATAGAAAAAACATTAGGCGTGGCCAAAACAACTGTTTGGAAGATTCTTAAAAAGAAGCAATGCACTGGTGAGCTCAGCAACACCAAAAGACCCGGAAGACCACGGAAAACAACTGTGGTAGATGATCGAATAATTCTTTCCCTGGTGAAGAAAACAGCCTTCACAACAGTTGGCCAGATCAAGAACACTCTCCAGGAGGTAGGTGTATGTGTGTCAAAGTCAACAATCAAGAGAAGATTTCACCAGAGTAAATACAGAGGGTTCACCACAAGATGTAAACCATTGGTGAGCCTCAAAAACAGGAAGGCCAGATTAGAGTTTGCCAAACGACATCTAAAAAAGCCTTAACAGTTCTGGAACAATATCTTATGGACAGATGAGACCAAGATCAACTTGTACCAGAGTGATGGGATAAGAAGAGTATGGAGAAGGAAAGGAACTGCTCATGATCCTAAGCATACCACCTCATCAGTGAAGCATGGTGGTGGTAGTGTCATGGCGTGGGCATGTATGGCTGCCAATGGAACTGGTTCTCTTGTATTTATTGATGATGTGACTGCTGACAAAAGCAGCAGGATGAATTCTGAAGTGTTTCAGGCAATATTATCTGCTCATATTCAGCTAAATGCTTCAGAACTCATTAGACGGCGCTTCACAGTGCAGATGGACAATGACCCAAAGCATACTGCAAAAGCAAACAAAGAGTTTTTAAGGGAAAGAAGTGGAATGTTATGCAATGGCCAAGTCAATCACCTGACCTGAATCCGATTGAGCATACATTTCACTTGCTGAAGACAAAACTGAAGGGAAAATGGCACAAGAACAAGCAGGAACTGAAGACAGTTGCAGTAGAGGCCTGGCAGAGCATCACCAGGGATGAAACCCAGCGTCTGGTGATGTCTATGCGTTCCAGACTTAGGGCTGTAACTGACTGCAAAGGATTTGCAACCAAGTATTAAAAAGTGAAAGTTAGATTTATGATTATTATTATGTCCCAATTACTTTTGGTCCCTTAACAAGTCTGAGGCACATATGCAAACTGTTGTAATTCCTACACCGTTCACCTGATTTGGATGTAAATACCCTCAAATTAAAGCTGACAGTCTGCAGTTAAAGCACATCTTGTTCGTTTAATTTCAAATTCATTGTGGTGGTGTATAGAGCCAAAAATGTTAGAATTGTGTTGATGTCCCAATATTTATGGACCTGACTGTATATGTCCTATAGCATTGTGCATTAATTTAGAATACCTAAATGGTTTGATTCTGATGGTTAGAATGAATCAATCAGTAAATAAAAAAGTAAAACAAAGAAATAAACAAAACATTAAAAACACATAATTCCAAAACATTAATAAGAACATAAATATAAAACAAACTTACAATTTAGAATAATAGTAAATCAATCAATAAAAAGTAAAATAAAAATAAAGAAAATTCTAATAAAATAAAGATATTAATAGATTGTAAAAAAAAATAGAAATGTGTCATAAATTAAAACCTTTAAAATTTATATATTTGTATTTATTTTAGACAAGTCAAGTCTTCATGGATAAGGGAGGAAAAAAAAAGATAATTCTATTTTCTGTAGCATGCCAAGAACGTACTTAAATTACATAGTACAATATGAAGACAGCCTTGAAGATTATTCATTCACAAGCAACATAACAATATGGACATTAAAAAAAATGATGCAGGTTTGTAAGAAGCAACAGATCTTTGTTGAATAGTTTCTGTATCCTGTTCATAAAACATGCTTTGATGATTCAAATTCATTAATAAAAACACCTTGTGAGTCTGACCTTCTTCACCCACTGATTCTGGCAGAAGGTATGATAATTACATTGGAAAAAAAATGTGGGGATTCAGTCAGCACAACCCTGTATGCAGGTGCACATCGCTATGGCGAAAAAAAATATACAAACGCAAAAACACAAATGCAATAGCACTCTGCAACCAGCACTCTGCCCTGCTTCTATGCTGGATGTTGAATGAGGCATTGGTGTACATTTTGGCCAAAGCGTAATAAGCCACTCACCACGTCAAGGTCGCCACAATGAGTTTGCAATGATTGCTGTCCTTAGCGCCTTCTCACGTCTGTCCCTGCACTCAGAACGCTGGAAAATGTCTGAATCTAAGATGGCCACCGTATTTATAGGGCTGTGACATCACAGGGCTGGCTGGCTGCTGATTGGCTGCATGCATGGCATTATGGGTCATCCCGCCTTCCCACAGTTCCTTGCCCCATGTCCTCACACGTGTAGCCGCCATTTTAGCTTCCAATTTAGGAAAAATTTTCATTCGTTACCACGAAGCGCGAGGAAATTCACATTCGTTGCGAATCTCATTTTTCCTGAAATTCGGATCGAATTCCACTTCTTCAGCTTCGAGTCGCTCATGTCTAATTAGAATGAATCAATCAGTAAATTAAAAAGTGAAAAAAAAACACATAGTCACATAGTTAATGTAGTTGAAAAAAGACAAAAGAAGTTCATCAAGTTCAACCAAGGCATAGTTGGGTACGCAAATCCCAGTAAAGAAGTGAGACTCAGATTTCAACATATTTTCATAAGCATTAATGTAATTTACTTTTAAGACTTAATCTAAACCCTTTTTAAAACTATCCACTGTTCCTACTGTGAACGTATCCTGAGGAAGTCTATTCCACAAATTCACAGTTCTTACAGTAAAGATGCTTTGACGCTTCAGGAGACTGAACTTTTTCTTCTCCAGTCGGAGGCAATGCCCCCTTATCTTTTGAGGGCATTTTACATGAAACAGCTTTCCACCATATTTTTGTACGGCCCATTTATATATTTGTATAGGTTATCATGATATGATTTGATATATATGCAAATTACCCTGAGATGAGTCCTGTAGGTGAGATGAGTCAGGGACAGGAGTCATCTCAGGTTAATTTGCATATGTATCAAATCGGTTTTTTTACACAATAAAAGCACACAGAGCTATGGGGTCTGGATATTGCGGATGTGCTTGCGGCCATCTAGCAACCCATGTACTCATCTCTATACACAAAATCCCGGTGACAGGTTCCCTTTAAGTAATAAATATCTTATGAGGTATCACTTTCTGTTTTAAAAGCAAAGAAATATACATTTTTAAAATTGCTAATTTTTCTAAATGTTTGGTAAATTTGGGATTTTTTCATAAATAAAGGTGAAATATATTGACTCAAATTTCTGACTATCATAAAATACAGTGTCACGAGAAAACAATCTAAGAATGGCTTGGATAAATAAAAGTATTTCAAAGTTATTACCACATAAAGTGACACATGTCAGATTTGCCAAAAATGGTCTGGGCAGGAAGGTGAAAACTGGCCTGGGGTAGAAAGGGTGAAAGGGTTAAAGAGCTCAGTTCAATCATTGATGTGCCCATGTTTATAATTTTTTTATATTCTCTAGGTACTGGTACAGTGCCAAGTGACTGGCGCAAGGCAAATGTGGTGCACATATTCAAAAAAGGCTTTATGTAATTTTATTTTTTTAGGACGTTAGAAGGCTTAGAATTTTTGAAGCAATTTTTAGCATTTTAAGAAAATTTCCAAAACCCACTTTTTAAGGACCATTTTAGGTCTGAAGTCACTTTGTGGAGCTTACATAGTAAAAAAAAAAAAAACATAAATGACCCCATTGTTGAAACTACACCCCTCAAGCTACTCAAAACTGATTTTACAAACTTTGTTAACCATTTAGGTGTTTCACAAGAATTAAAGGAAAATGGAGATGAAATTTTGAAATTTTATTTTTTTGGCAGATT
Organism: Bufo bufo; assembly: GCF_905171765.1. Classification (NCBI taxonomy): domain Eukaryota; kingdom Metazoa; phylum Chordata; class Amphibia; order Anura; family Bufonidae; genus Bufo; species Bufo bufo. The sequence continues at coordinate 195,118,628 of NC_053395.1, read as the reverse complement.
TTCCATTCTAATCCATTTTTTCTTTAACACATCGAGGGTTAACAGTCAAACAAAACTCAGTATTTATTACCCTGATTGTGGAGTTTACAGAGACACCCCAAATGTGGTCAAAAACTGATGTAATGGCGCACTGCAGGGCGCAGAAGAAAAGGAACGCCTTATGGTTTTTGAAAGGAAGATTTTGCTGGACTGGTTTTTAGATTCCATGCCCCATTTTAAGCCCCACTGATGCCCCCTTATAGTAGAAACTTCCCAAAAGTGACCCCATTTTAGAAACTAGGGGATAAGGTGCCAGTTTTATTGGTACTATTTTGGGGTACATAGGATTTTTAATTGCTCTATATTAAGTTTTTTGTGAGGCAAATTAAACAAAAAAATTGATGTTTTGGCACCGTTTTTTTTTTTTTTTTTTTTACAACATTCATCTGACAGGGTAGATCATTTGCTATTTTTATAGAGCAGGTTGTTACGGACGCAATGATATCAAAACTTTCTTTGTTTGTTTGTTTCAGTTTTACATAATAAAGCATTTTAGAATAAAAAGTATGTTTTTGTGTCTCCATTTTCTGAAAGCCATTTTTTTTTTTTTTTTTTTCTGCCGATCGTCTTGTGCAGGGGCTTGTTTTTTTGCAGAAAGAGTTGAAGTTTTTATTAGTACCATTTTTGGGTACATTTTTTTATCATTCATTATTACACTTAATGGGGCAAGGTGACCAAAAAATTGGTAATTTTGGTAAAGTTTTTATTTATTTTTCCAGCGTTCACCTGAGGGGTTAGGTCATGTGATATTTTTATAGAGCAAATTGTTACGGATGTGGCAATACCTAATATGTATACTTTTTCTTATTTATTTAAATTTTACACAATAATATAATTTTTTAAACCAAAAAATGATGTTTTAGTGTATCCATAGTCTGAGAGCCATCGCTTTTTATTTTTGACCGATTGTCTTAGGTAAGATCTCCTTTTTTGCGGAATGAGGTGATGGTTTGATTTGTACTATTATGGGGGGCATATGCATTTTTGATCGCTTGGTGTTGCAATTTTTGTGATGTAAGGTGACAAAAAAAATCGCTTTTTTGGCACAGTTTTTTATTTTTTTAAGATGTTCACCTGAGGGCTTAGGTCATGTAGTATTTTTATAGAGCAGGTTGTTACGGATGCTCGAATAGCTAATATGTCAATTTTTTAATTTATTTCACTTTAGCACAATAATAGCATTTTTGAAGCAAAAAAATCATATTTTAGTGTCTCCATTGTCTGAGAATGATAGCTTTTTTATTTTTTGACCGATTGTCTTAGGTAAGGTGTCATTTTGTGCGGGATGAGGTGACGGTTTGATTGGTCCTTTTTTGGGGGGCATACACATTTTTATCACTTGGTGTTGCAATTTTTGCGATGAAAGGTGACAAAAATTGCTTTTTTTTTACACATTTTTATTTTTTTATGGTGTTCATCAGACGGGGTGGATCATGTGATATATTTATATAGCCGGTTGTTACAGAGGCAGCGATACCTAATATGTGTGATTTTTCTTTTTCTTTTTTCAAATTTTTATTATAAAATCAGGGGAAAAGGAGCTTTTTTCTTTTTTCACTTGAAACTTTATTTTTTTAATTAAAAACAGTTTTTTTTTACTTTTTTAAACTTTATTTCTGACTTTAACTTTTGGGGGTCTGATCCCCTCTGCAATGCATTACAATTCATCTGTACCGTAATTCATTGCCTGTTAGTGTATTACACAGAGTAATACACTAACAGGTTGCCTAGGAGACCCAGACTGAGGCTGGATCTCCTGGGCACCCATTGTAGGCAGGTCCCGATGCCACTAAAGGCATTGGGAAGTCTATTCCCAGCATCGGGCTGCCTTCTCACCCATCGGGTCCCCGCCACAGCAGCGCAGGGACCCGATGGGCTCCCGCAGCAAACTCCTTCTATGTCACGGTCTGTGCTGACCGCGGCTTAGAGGGGGTTAATGCTCCTGCAACAGTGTTTTCACTGATACCAGTGCATACAGCAGGGGTCTGGCTAACGGGAACAGCCGGTCCCCTGCAGCTGAACGGGCAGGCGCAGCTCCTGCATCCGCCCGATCAGCAGGCCATAATAGTACGGCGCTTGGCGGCAATTCACGTCCCGCTGTGCTGTACTATTACGGTGCTGGTCGGGAAGGGGTTAAGCACTCCTGGGTATAATCCATCTGGACCCGGAGCCTTGTTCACTTTTACATTATTTAACTTAGCTTGGATCATATCTACAGTTCGCCAGTTGAGTATATTACTGGATGTACTAACAGCCCCAGCACCACACATATCAGCTCCTTTCTCTTCTTTTGTATAGACAGAGCTAAAAAAAAACATTTAGTAACTCTGCCTTTTCCTTATCTTCAGTGACCATCTATATGTCCTATAGCATTGTGCATTAATTCTGAATCCCTAAATGGTTTGATTCTGATGGTTAGAATGAATCAATCAGTAAATAAAAAAGTAAAACAAAGAAATAAACAAAACAATAAAAACACATAATTCCAAAACATAAATAAGAACATAAATATAAAACAAACTTACAATTTAGAATAATAGTAAATCAATCAATAAAAAGTTAAATAAAAATAAAGAAAATTCTAATAAAATAAAGATATTAATAGATTGTAAAAAAAAAATATAGAAATGTGTCATAAATGAAAACCGTTAAAAATTATATATTTGTAAGTCTTCATGGATAAGGGAGGAAAAAAAGATAATTCTATTTTCTGTAGCATGCCAAGAACGTACTTAGCATTATACAATTACATAGTACAATATGAAGACAGCCTTGAAGATTATTCATTCACAAGAAACATAACAATATGGGCATTAAAAAAAATGATGCAGGTTTGTAAGAAGCAACAGATCTTTGTTAAATAGTTTCTGTATCCTGCTCATAAAACATGCTTTGATAATTCAAATTCATTAATAAAAACACCTTGTGAGTCTGACCTTCTTCACCCACTGATTGTGGCAGAAGGTATGATAATTACATTAGAAAAAAATGTGGGGGGTTCAGTCAGCACAACCCTGTATGCAGGTGCACATCGCTATGGCAAAATACATATACAAACGCAAAAACACAAATGCAATAGCACTCTGCAACCAGCACTCTGCCCTGCCTCTATACTGGATGTTGAATGAGGCATTGGTGTACATTTTGGCCCACTGTGGGCTCAGCATGCATGTTGGTACTTGCATCCCTGGATCCGATGAAAGCTGTCACGGAACCGGACGGGGTTAAAAGCAGAGTGTGCCTGGCGTGCATGCTGTACCTGCTCTCCCTGGACTTTGTGTGGCTGTCATGGCCCATAACAGGTAGGAACTAGTGTTAGGGACCATTCATAGAGGCGACCTTGACGTGGTGAGTGGCTTATTACGCTTTGGCCAAAATGTACACCAATGCATGATAATGACATTAGACCAGTGGTTCTCAACTCCAGTCCTCAGGGCCCACCTGCCGGTGAGGATTTGAGAATATCTCACAGAATGAATACCTGTGGTAAGTCCTGATGCATTGACACCAATTATATCACTACTAAGGAAATCCTGAAAACATGACAGGCAGGTGGGTCCTGAGGACTGGAGTTGAGAACCACTTCATTAGACAATTAGCTAAAATCTCTGTTTTCCACCTATTCTAATACAGCCTATTTACATTTTCTGGGGAGTAGTATTTATTTTTATTTTTTATCAAGTATAGGTTTATATTTATATCTGAGTGTTTTGTAGCTGTATTGTAAGAAATCAATCTCTACTAGTCAATTATAGTCTTATTATTTAATATTCAGAGGCTACTATTCTTTATACCTAACAATTGCTTCTTCCAATGTAATGTCAGTATAGAAAGTTCTCATAAAAAATGTAAGGAAACCAACAATGTGAATTTCAATAGGTAGTATTCAATTATACATTGTCTGTGGCCATAAAATGCCTAGTATATCGGGAGAGAATGTTACTACACATAAAACTTTCAGAACGGGCTGTCTTTAATATTGATTGGACCCTGGGCAAAAATTTACTTGGGCCCCCTGGATCCTGCCTTCCCACACCTTAGCAGGCAATCACGCCCTCCACCACAACACACACACAAAAAATCCACACATCTGGTAGAGTACAGTGAATGACTGTAAATACTTCCAGTTCTGAAGACTCCAGCGGCTCAGGATCAGTGCTCTGGGCAGCTGGGCTCAGGCTGGAAGTGGGCACCTCTCTGCAGGAAGGAGACCAGGGCTCGGCTCACCCTAGTGTTACAGTGCACCCCAGCACCCCACAGTATGCAGTATAGCACCCTATAGTATACAGCAACCCACAGTATGCAGTATAGCACCCTATAGTATACAGCACCACACAGTATGCAGTATAGCACCCCACACTATACAGCACCCCACAGTATATAGTAGAGCAGTATAGCAGTCCACAGTATACAGCACCCCACAGTATACAGCCCCCCACACTATACAGGCCCCCCACACTATACAGGCCCCCCCACAGTATACAGGCCCCCCCCACAGTATACAGGCCCCCACACAGTATACAGGCCCCCACACAGTATACAGGCCCCCACACAGTATACAGCCCCCCACACAGTATACAGCCCCCCACACTATACAGGCCCCCCACAGTATACAGGCCCCCCACAGTATACTCCCCCCCACAGTATACAGGCCCCCCACAGTATACAGGCCCCCACACAGTATACAGCACCCCACTATACTGTAGTTTACAGTATATTAGCATAACAGCCCCTGTCACCTTTTTCTGATGTAATCTTCACACAAAAATTCTCCACAGTTAAGGCAAACTTCTCCTGCAACACTCCTGGTAGGACCTGTGATGACCTCATAGCCATGTGACCAGTAATATTGCTAGGTTACTGGTCACATGGTGATGAGGTCATCTAAGGTCCTAGATCACAGCTCTCACAGTACGCTGCCTGGACTCAGTGCCGGCAGGCATGGCATGGCAGCAGCCCCTGTGTAGCTGACAGCCTGACACCCAGGGCAGTGGCTAGCAGGGCTCAAGAGGCAGCTGCCTTGGGCCCCCCATGAGCAACTGGGCCCGGGGCAGCTGCCCCTTTTGCCCCTTGGTAAAGACGGCCCTGCCTGTGGTAAGTCCTGATGCATTGACACCAATTATATCACTACTAAGGAAATCCTGAAAACATGACAGGCAGGTGGGTCCTGAGGACTGGAGTTGAGAACCACTTCATTAGACAATTAGCTAAAATCTCTGTTTTCCACCTATTCTAATACAGCCTATATACATTTTCTGGGGAGTAGTATTTATTTTTATTTTTTATCAAGTATAGGTTTATATTTATATCTGAGTGTTTTGTAGCTGTATTGTAAGAAATCAATCTCTACTAGTCAATTATAGTCTTATTATTTAATATTCAGAGGCTACTATTCTTTATACCTAACAATTGCTTCTTCCAATGTCATGTCAGTATAGAAAGTTCTCATAAAAAATGTAAGGAAACCAACAATGTGAATTTCAATAGGTAGTATTCAATTATACATTGTCTGTGGCCATAAAATGCCTAGTATATCGGGAGAGAATGTTACTACACATAAAACTTTCAGAACGTGTGCAGAAGACTACCCTCGAAGGGCCATTATTTATCCACCGGGGTAATTGGTATAAAAAAAGATTTACCATGCAGGAAAATCCAAATGCCCATTGCCCACAAAGTATATGAAGACACTACAGTTTATTTGTCAATGCATTTTATTGCATGCAAAATATCAAACCGCACAAGCAGCTGCTGGCGCACCAAATATTGTGCATTAAAATAAGCCTTAAACTCTCTCAATGCTGTGCTGGTTCCCACGTGCTATTAAAATGTATAATAAATAAAAAACAATCACTGTAATGTTAGCCATAGAAACTGATCAGATGATTGCTTTGATTGTCTAACCGGCACATGGCAGATGGCAAGAACCAAATCTAATTGGCTACTATGAACAGGACCAATTTTTTTTGCCTGCTAATTTTTTAACCTACTTGATAGAAATCCTGAGCATCCATTGATTCTAAGGCTGTGCTAAAATGGACCTATCATTAAGATATAATAAGTTAATGTAATAAATAAGTAGTGTATATGACTGTATAAAACTATAATATGCTATCAGAAGAAAATGTATCACACCTTTAAGTGTTCTATAGTTACCTGTTAGCACATGTGACATCTCTGTAAAATAAATAAATAAATAAATAAATCTCTTATACAGGGAGTGCAGAATTATTAGGCAAGTTGTATTTTTGAGGATTAATTTTATTATTGAACGACAACCATGTTCTCAATGAACCCAAAAAACTCATTAATATCAAAGCTGAATATTTTTGGAAGTAGTTTTTAGTTTGTTTTTAGTTTTAGCTATTTTAGGGGGATATCTGTGTGTGCAGGTGACTATTACTGTGCATAATTATTAGGCAACTTAACAAAAAACAAATATATACCCATTTAAATTATTTATTTTTACCAGTGAAACCAATATAACATCTCAACATTCACAAATATACATTTCTGACATTCAAAAACAAAACAAAAACAAATCAGTGACCAATATAGCCACCTTTCTTTGCAAGGACACTCAAAAGCCTGCCATCCATGGATTCTGTCAGTGTTTTGATCTGTTCACCATCAACATTGCGTGCAGCAGCAACCACAGCCTCCCAGACACTGTTCAGAGAGGTGTACTGTTTTCCCTCCTTGTAAATCTCACATTTGATGATGGACCACAGGTTCTCAATGGGGTTCAGATCAGGTGAACAAGGAGGCCATGTCATTAGATTTTCTTCTTTTATACCCTTTCTTGCCAGCCACGCTGTGAAGTACTTGGACGCGTGTGATGGAGCATTGTCCTGCATGAAAATCATGTTTTTCTTGAAGGATGCAGACTTCTTCCTGTACCACTGCTTGAAGAAGGTGTCTTCCAGAAACTGGCAGTAGGACTGGGAGTTGAGCTTGACTCCATCCTCAACCCGAAAAGGCCCCACAAGCTCATCTTTGATACCAGCCCAAACCAGTACTCCACCTCCACCTTGGTGGCGTCTGAGTCGGACTGGAGCTCTCTGCCCTTTACCAATCCAGCCACGGGCCCATCCATCTGGCCCATCAAGACTCACTCTCATTTCATCAGTCCAAAAAAACCTTAGAAAAATCAGTCTTGAGATATTTCTTGGCCCAGTCTTGACGTTTCAGCTTGTGTGTCTTGTTCAGTGGTGGTCGTCTTTCAGCCTTTCTTACCTTGGCCATGTCTCTGAGTATTGCACACCTTGCGCTTTTGGGCACTCCAGTGATGTTGCAGCTCTGAAATATGGCCAAACTGGTGGCAAGTGGCATCTTGGCAGCTGCATGCTTGACTTTTCTCAGTTCATGGGCAGTTATTTTGCGCCTTGGTTTTTCCACACGCTTCTTGCGACCCTGTTGACTATTTTGAATGAAACGCTTGATTGTTCGACGATCACGCTTCAGAAGCTTTGCAATTTTAAGAGTGCTGCATCCCTCTGCAAGATATCTCACTATTTTTGACTTTTCTGAGCCTGTCAAGTCCTTCTTTTGACCCATTTTGCCAAAAGAAAGGAAGTTGCCTAATAATTATGCACACCTAATATAGGGTGTTGATGTCATTAGACCACACCCCTTCTCATTACAGAGATGCACATCACCTAATATGCTTAATTGGTAGTAGGCTTTCGAGCCTATACAGCTTGGAGTAAGACAACATGCATAAAGAGGATGATGTGGTCAAAATACTCATTTGCCTAATAATTCTGCACGCAGTGTATTTGATAATTTAAACAATAAATGTTAGATTAGTGTTGAGCGCTCGGCTGCGGCAGTATCTCTCCCTCAGTGACTCCTGCCGCTCCGGCTGTGAGAGGGGAGAGGGAGGAGGAGGATCCTATCACCGTTTTTCTGTTTTAGCCTGTGTTTGCGACTGCTTAAGGGATGAATGCATGGTTTAACTCTACACTCTTTTTTGGGGGGGCCAACACAGATGTCTTCAGCTTCCAAATGCACATGCAACAGGTCAGCCAGTTTCTTAGGTACCAATCTGCTGACATATGCCCTTTAACGTCTCGTCGGAAAGCTCATGTAAGCTGTAGACAGGACAGTTGTTTGTCAGCCTCTCTATTCTATAAATTGCGAATTCTATAAAACAAAATCTAGCTTTTAGTTCAACACATTTGTGTCTATATTTCCAGCTTGTTGAAAGGAAAGTCTCTTCTTTTTTTTAAAAAGGTCATTATAGAGAAAATTTTCTTTTTATGGAGAAAACATATTTTTCAAGGACACATTTAATGTAAAGTGTGAATCAGTATTCTTCCCTGTACTTGTCTAAATCAGAATTTCAGTAAACAAATGTTAAAAGCAATGAAAACAGCACAGCCCGATAAATCACTACAAATAAGGCTTTGTTCACATGTGGGCTGATTTGCTTTGCGATGGTAAGAAAAACATGATATAGATATGAAGAAACCCATTATAAGTCAAATGGGGTCTGTCAGGATCAGTTGGGATCTGTTTGAAAATTGATCTTTTAAAGTTCTCATTGCTTCAGGTTTCTGTTTTTTTTCCCCTATGATCTGACCACTAGTGGCTACTGTTTCACACTGTGAAGAATCAGTGCTGCAGTTTCACTTCTTACCACTGGAGCCTCCTTTTTTTCCCCCCTTAAAAGTGCCCTTAAAGGGGTCCTCTCACTACAGCAAATGACATTTATCATGTAGACAAAGGTAATACAAGGCACTTGCTAATGTATTGTGATTGTCCATATTGCTTCCTTTGCTAGCATGATTTCTATTTCATTGTAGACCCTTCTTCTGCTGATAATGAGATGACTGCTGACCTTGCCGCCAGTGTACACAGCACAAACTGAAAATGTCAGGAAGTGGCAAGTATTGGGGAGTCTCAGTGGCTACTGTGAAAAATTGAATATTTCAGGATTTTGGGGGGATATAAAACACATATACTGTAATCTTTTTGTGCTACCACAACGTCCTCATAGATTATAAGCTCCTTTGAACAGGGACCTTATGCCTCTTGTTTTAATTGTTGATTAGTTGGTTAGTATATCATGTCTGATATTGCTTGCACATGTATCCTCTGATTGTAAAGTGCTGCGGAAAATGTTGGCTGCAGTGGGGCACATCACCTGCTGTTCATGATGGAAATCTCCATGCAGGGACCAGAGTGATTCCCATGACTCTACACGTCTCCCAATCTTGCTAGAAGTTTGCATGAGTGAACCAGAGCGTGGCAAAGAGAGGGATGGACCGAAGCAGCCAGAACCGAGCGGTAGGAAGCTGGTAATTATGCCTGACTCCACAGATCTGGCAGGAAGGGGGGATTTTTGAAAATTTAAAAAAGAAGGAAAACCCTTCTATATGTAAAGCTAAAATAAAATTGACAGGAATTAAAGTTCTGAAGTGTATTCTGTATGACATGCCTGTCCTTTCGGCAGTATTTAGGGCCTCTTCAGTGATACACCGCAATTGTATGCTAATGATTATACATACTGCTTACATGTTCTTGTACCTATACACTAAATACTAGATACTGCTCATAAACAAGTGCAAGATGTGGGGCCTTGCCAGTGAGAGCTCAGTGTCGACAGGAATACGTTATGTTGAAAACACAGGGCCATTTGGGAATTACCTAGTGTATGCTATAGCTGTATGATATACTGTACCTCTTTGAAAAGATACAGTAGGTGTTCAATGAATGCCTAAAGCAATGTATTGGGGACACTGAGATCAAGAAAGTGGAAAATTCCCAAAGCCAGGGAACACTGCTAGGTATCTGCTTGAAAGTGAGAATCAGAGGTGATTATATGACAAGAGCAAAGACAAAGGTCATTCTCTGAGTAAGAAAGAGTATATTTACTGTACAATAAAATGTACAGATATTACAAAGCGATATACTGTATAGGATGTCACAACTGATTTAGATGGTTGTCTATCTATCTATCTATCTATCTATCTATCTATCTATCTATCTATCTATCTTCTGTCTAATTATGGCCCTTTGCCCATCAATCACCATTGAGTGAAGCGCTTCTAAACTAATCAGAATTTCCTTGTGCTTCTTGGTAACTAATCAGTTTTCCTAAAATAGCGGCTGCACATGTTACAAAGTGAAAGTAAGTGTAGAGGAGACAAGCCTGGGAACGTGAGATCACCCATAATGCCATACATCCAGCCAATCCGCAGGTAGCCATCCCCTTGTGATGTCGCCATTTTCCTGTGAGCTGAGCAAAGGGAGAGACGTGACAAGACGTTCACGGACTAAGGACAGTGTTGCTGCAAATTCTTAACAGAGAATGTAGGAAAATATTGGAGAGGGAGAGTGCAGGGAGAGCGTAGGAGACCTACAGTTACAATTTATTGCCATGTACATAATTGTGCAGTGCACCAAGAGTCATAGCTAATCCATTCTGTTAGCTGTGCCATCAGTATTACAGGCAGATCTAATTTATCACTGTGTACACAAGTGTGCAGTGCACCAATATTCATAGTTAATCCGTTCAGTTAGCTGTAGAGTTACTGTGTGTCACTATTACAGACCACTGTTACTTTTATGCAGATTGACTTAGGTATACCTGATTTATAGTGATTTGAGATAAATTCAAAACAAATCACATTTCTTGTCGAACTGCTGAATTGAATTTTTCAAAACTTCGCTCATCTCTAATCATTACATTCACTCATACTACCAGTCACTCTAACGCAGTGGCGTAGGGATCGCCATAGCAACCATAGCAGTGGCTATGGGGCCCTACGCCACTGGGGCCCGTCCGACCGCATTCATTTTTTTATTTTTTTATTAACACACACAGACACTACACACAGGCAGCCAGGAGGTGGCGTAACCACCGGGGAAGCAGCTGCTTCGGGGCCCGACAGTTTATTTTCAAGTTAGTTAAATATCGATGTCTTACTGTTCAGGGCCCCCTTCACAGCAGCGGTCTTAATGTTCAAGCCCCCCTCGCTAATGTGATCTAATCTTACTGTATTCTAAAGTCTCCTGATGTGTCTGGGATTCGAACCCACAACCTCAAATGTATGAGTGTATCAGAGGCAAAGCATTTACCCTCACAACCATAAAGGAGGCATTGCAACTGATTGAAAAAATTTGACACTTCTACTGTTATAGCTGGCTAAGTGTACATCTATACATATGACAGCTGCCCCAACACACCCAGCACTGCTATATCTCTATATGACAGCTATCCCAGCACACTCAGCTCTGCTATATCTCTATATATGAGCAGCTGTCATGTGTATATATGTACACTTAGCCAGCTATAACAGTAGAAGTCTCATAATTTTTCAGTCAGCAGCAAGGCTTCTCTTATGGTCTTGTGGTTAGATGCTTTGCCTCTGATACAGAAGGTCATGGGTTCGAATCCCAGCAGAAACCTTTTCTGAAATACAAGCACTGACTCCATATATGGACATACAGGGTGGGACACAGAAAGAGGCTGCATCGCATCGCTGACATGGAGTTAAGTAGAAGTGTTTATTTTTTTTTTTTTAATACCCGACTGTTACTGCCATGGGGGGAGCGGGGGCACTTGATACTGGCACATGGGGGGAGGGGGGTTGGTACCTGACCTGATACTGGCACCTGGGGGGGGGGTTGGCACCTGATACTGACTGGCACATGGGGGGGGAAGGCACCTAATACTGTTGATGGCACTGTTTAGGGGAGGGGGATCTGTGTATGGCACTATTTAGGGGAGGGGGGATCTGTTGATGGCACTATTTAGGGGAGGGGGATCTGTGGATGGCACTGTTTAGGGGAGGGGGATCTGTGGATGGCACTGTTTAGGGGAGGGGGATCTGTGGATGGCACTGTTTAGGGGAGAGGGATCTGTGGATGGCACTGTTTAGGGGAGGGGGATTTGTGTATGGCACTGTTTAGGGGAGGGGGGGATCTGTTGATGGCACTGTTTAGGGGAGGAGGATCTGTGGATGGCACTGTTTAGGGGAGAGGGATCTGTGGATGGCACTATTTAGGGGAGGGGGATCTGTGGATGGCACTATTTAGGGGAGGGGGATCTGTGGATGGCACGGGGGGGGGGGGGGGGCACAATCATATACATCCATCCATCCAATCAGCCATAACATTAAAACTTAATATTGTGCAGGTGCAGCTCAGACTGTTCTGATGTGGTAAAACATGGACTCCAAAAGACCTCTGAAAGTGTCCTGTGGTATAGAGCAGCAAGACATTAGTGGCAGATCCTGCAGTACTGTAAGCTGAGATGCAACCTCCATGGATCAGACTTGTTTTTCCAGTACATCCCACAGATACTCCATTGGATTAAGATGGTCTGAGAAGATCAACACCATGAACTTTTTGCTATGTTCCTCAAACCAATCATGAACAATTGTTGCAGTGTGACCTGAGCAATATCCTTCAGGACAAGGCCACTGTAATTAGTGTATACTGATGGAATGAATGGGTGTACTTGGTTTAGGTAGATAGTATGTGTAACATCCACATGAATGACAAAGCCCAGCAGAACGTTGACCAGAGCCAACTGGCTTGCTTTCCATAATGTATCCTGGTGCCATCTCTTCCCCAGGTAAGCACACCCGGCTGTCCACATGATGTAAATAAAATGTGATTTCCTAGGCCATCTTCTTCCATTGCTCCATGGTCCAGTTCTGATATGCATGTGCCCATTTTCAAAACCCTTCTCTATGTTACCTTATGGCTGTCATACTTTTTCATAATTACATTGTGCTAAAAAAGGGAACATGGTAGGAATACATATGTACACTTGTGCTCTTCTGTTCTTTTATACTTTTTCTTTTATAAAACTGTTTAGAAAGATACCAAAATTTCCCAACACACACATCATCAATTTAGTGCACACTATGTATTCTGTTGCCTTCAATGTGCGAGTTTTTAAGAAATATCTTTAACTCCAATATACTGTAATTTCTACAGGCAAAAGATGAACAATATACTCCTAATAGAGTCATTTTAAAATGCCATGGAATCACAATTGGTGCCTGGGAATAACATTAATATTACATTCTTAGGAAATGAGGAGGAAACTTGAAATGAGCACATCAATCTTGAAAAATAAAACACTACATATATAATGCAGTCTAAAAAAAAAAATACAAAAGCTTCAAAACAAAGGGGAAAAAAATAATGAAGCCGCTTGTCTAGATATCAGATAGTTAACCTGTTGAAAATGAAATCTCATCTCCAGGTATTCTCCGTGGTTTACACTGCTAATAAAGAAAGTGCAAACAGCCACTGTTTGCTTCTGGTCACTTCTGGAGAAATTTCAGCTTCTCATCTGGGACTATAATCGCAACCGTAATAGAGTACGAAAATCTGAAGAAAAGTAATATTCTGTAGAAGGGGCTGGTGCAGAACACAGAACAAGTTTCCATTATAATGTCCCTCTTGCTGTCTCTATTTTGCTGCCTTTTTCTTTTTTAATGGAATCATAACAATTAGTTAAACCAGATAGAAGAATGCCTCCATATTTTGGCCACATTCCAGACTGGTCATTATCTTCTGACTATGCTTCCTGCTCTTTCTGGTCACCAATAATTTGAATTCTTACATTCTATATGTTATATATTTATTTAATATCTTAAAAAATAAGTCAGATGGTTTAATTGTGCAGTCTGCAGCCCCCTGTGCAACCAGGAGTCTGGCTGCATAGTTTGAGGCAACCTTATAACAGCAGTCTTGCTGTGTACTCAGGATTTCCTCTAAGATAGGGGAAATGCCACATGCGCAGAACAGCAGCAGCACCAGCCGCTGTTGCCAGCAATGCCTCTCCGCGATCAAGCTAACACACTGCAGACTTGAGAAAGGGGCCATGCACCCCGAAACGCATCGTCAGTAAAAGATAAATACCACATCTGTGCCTCGGGTCGTGTCTCGCGCCTACTGACTATCCATCCAGAGACGTGGCAGATACCATAATGCTGCTCATTCTAGATAGTATCAGCTGCACCAACCCTCCACCGCTATAAAGCCTACCCGGGAGTTGTGCCCAGTCACGCACAACAAATATAAGTTAGCAGACTACATACCCTACCAGAGTCCTTGCACTTGTACATAGTTACTCTATGAGCGCCTTTTCATCTCTCTAGTTCTCTACTCTTCCCATTAAAAGCATTATGGTTGTGTAGTCTGGACCGCCCCTATAACAGAAGTCTGGGTGTGTATTCTGACCTCTCCCTATAACAGCAGTTCAGGTGTGTAGTCTTACCTCTCCGTATAACAGCAGTCTGTATGTGTAGTCTGACCTCTCCATATAACAGCAGTCTGGATGTGTAGTCTTACCTCTCCGTATAACAGCAGTCTGGATGAGTAGTCTTACCTCTCCATATAACAGCAGTCTGGATGTGCAGTCTTACCTCTCCGTATAACAGCAGTCTGGATGAGTAGTCTTACCTCTCCATATAACAGCAGTCTGGGTGTGCAGTCTTACCTCTCCGTATAACAGCAGTCTGTATGTGTAGTCTTACCTCTCCGTATAACAGCAGTCTGGATGAGTAGTCTTACCTCTCCATATAACAACAGTCTGGATGTGCAGTCTTACCTCTCCGTATAACAGCAGTCTGTATGTGTAGTCTGACCTCTCCGTATACAGCAGTCTGGATTTGTAGTCTTACCTCTCCGTATAACAGCAGTCTGGATGTGTAGTCTTACCTCTCCGTATAACAGCAGTCTGTATGTGTAGTCTTACCTCTCCGTATAACAGCAGTCTGGATGTGTAGTCTTACCTCTCCGTATAACAGCAGTCTGTATGTGTAGTCTTACCTCTCCGTATAACAGCAGTCTGGATGTGTAGTCTTACCTCTCCGTATAACAGCAGTCTGGATGTGTAGCCTTACCTCTCCGTATAACAGCAGTCTGGATGTGTAGTCTTACCTCTCCGTATAACAGCAGTCTGGATGTGTAGTCTTACCTCTCCGTATAACAGCAGTCTGGATGTGTAGTCTTACCTTTCCGTATAACAGCAGTCTGGATGTGTAGTCTTACCTCTCCATATATCAGCAGTCTGGATGTGTAGTCTTACCTCTCCGTATAACAGCAGTCTGGATGTGTAGTCTTACCTCTCCGTATAACAGCAGTCTGGATGTGTAGTATTACCTCTCCGTATAACAGCAGTCTGTATGTGCAGTCTGACCTCTCTGTATAACAGCAGTCTGGATGTGTAGTCTTACCTCTCCGTATAACAGCAGTCTGGATGTGTAGTCTTACCTCTCCGTATAACAGCAGTCTGGATGTGTAGCCTTACCTCTCCGTATAACAGCAGTCTGGGTGTGTATTCTGACCTCTCCGTATAACAGCAGTCTGTATGTGTAGTCTTACCTCTCCGTATAACAGCAGTCTGGATGTGTAGTCTTACCTCTCCGTATAACAGCAGTCTGTATGTGTAGTCTTACCTCTCCGTATAACAGCAGTCTGGATGTGTAGTCTTACCTCTCCGTATAACAGCAGTCTGGATGTGTAGCCTTACCTCTCCGTATAACAGCAGTCTGGATGTGTAGTCTTACCTCTCCGTATAACAGCAGTCTGGATGTGTAGTCTTACCTCTCCGTATAACAGCAGTCTGGATGTGTAGTCTTACCTTTCCGTATAACAGCAGTCTGGATGTGTAGTCTTACCTCTCCATATATCAGCAGTCTGGATGAGTAGTCTTACCTCTCCATATAACAGCAGTCTGGATGTGCAGTCTTACCTCTCCGTATAACAGCAGTCTGGATGAGTAGTCTTACCTCTCCATATAACAGCAGTCTGGGTGTGCAGTCTTACCTCTCCGTATAACAGCAGTCTGTATGTGTAGTCTTACCTCTCCGTATAACAGCAGTCTGGATGAGTAGTCTTACCTCTCCATATAACAACAGTCTGGATGTGCAGTCTTACCTCTCCGTATAACAGCAGTCTGTATGTGTAGTCTGACCTCTCCGTATACAGCAGTCTGGATTTGTAGTCTTACCTCTCCGTATAACAGCAGTCTGGATGTGTAGTCTTACCTCTCCGTATAACAGCAGTCTGGATGTGTAGTCTTACCTCTCCGTATAACAGCAGTCTGGATGTGTAGCCTTACCTCTCCGTATAACAGCAGTCTGGGTGTGTATTCTGACCTCTCCGTATAACAGCAGTCTGTATGTGTAGTCTGACCTCTCCGTATAACAGCAGTCTGGATGTGTAGTCTTACCTCTCCGTATAACAGCAGTCTGGATGTGTAGTCTTACCTCTCCGTATAACAGCAGTCTGTATGTGTAGTCTTACCTCTCCGTATAACAGCAGTCTGGATGTGTAGCCTTACCTCTCCGTATAACAGCAGTCTGGATGTGTAGTCTTACCTCTCCGTATAACAGCAGTCTGGATGTGTAGTCTTACCTCTCCGTATAACAGCAGTCTGGATGTGTAGTCTTACCTTTCCGTATAACAGCAGTCTGGATGTGTAGTCTTACCTCTCCATATATCAGCAGTCTGGATGTGTAGTCTTACCTCTCCGTATAACAGCAGTCTGGATGTGTAGTCTTACCTCTCCGTATAACAGCAGTCTGGATGTGTAGTATTACCTCTCCGTATAACAGCAGTCTGTATGTGCAGTCTGACCTCTCTGTATAACAGCAGTCTGGATGTGTAGTCTTACCTCTCCGTATAACAGCAGTCTGTATGTGTAGTCTTACCTCTCCGTATAACAGCAGTCTGGATGTGTTGTCTTACCTCTCCGTATAACAGCAGTCTGGATGTCTAGTCTGACCTCTCCGTATAACAGCAGTCTGGATGTGTAGTCTTACCTCTCCGTATAACAGCAGTCTGGATGTGTAGTCTTACCTCTCCGTATAACAGCAGTCTGGATGTGTAGTCTTACCTCTCCATATAAAAGCAGTCTGGATGTGTAGTCTTACCTCTCCGTATAACAGCAGTCTGGATGTGTAGTCTTACCTCTCCATATATCAGCAGTCTGGATGTGTAGTCTTACCTCTCCGTATAACAGCAGTCTGGATGTGTAGTCTTACCTCTCCGTATAACAGCAGTCTGGATGTGTAGTATTACCTCTCCGTATAACAGCAGTCTGTATGTGCAGTCTGACCTCTCTGTATAACAGCAGTCTGGATGTGTAGTCTTACCTCTCCGTATAACAGCAGTCTGTATGTGTAGTCTTACCTCTCCGTATAACAGCAGTCTGGATGTGTTGTCTTACCTCTCCGTATAACAGCAGTCTGGATGTCTAGTCTGACCTCTCCGTATAACAGCAGTCTGGATGTGTAGTCTTACCTCTCCGTATAACAGCAGTCTGGATGTGTAGTCTTACCTCTCCGTATAACAGCAGTCTGGATGTGTAGTCTTACCTCTCCATATAAAAGCAGTCTGGATGTGTAGTCTTACCTCTCCGTATAACAGCAGTCTGGATGTGTAGTCTTACCTCTCCATATAAAAGCAGTCTGGATGTGTAGTCTTACCTCTCCGTATAACAGCAGTCTGGGTGTGTAGTCTTACCTCTCCGTATAACAGCAGTCTGGGTGTGCAGTCTTACCTCTCCGTATAACAGCAGTCTGGGTGTGTAGTCTGGACCGCCCCTATAACAGCAGTCTGGGTGTGTAGTCTTACCTCTCCATATAACAGCAGTCTGGGTGTGTAGTCTTACCTCTCCGTATAACAGCAGTCTGGGTGTGCAGTCTGACCTCTCTCTATAACAGCAGTCTGACTGTTTAGTCTGGTGTGACCCTTATAACAGCATTCTGGCTATAGCCAAAGCATTTATTTATTTTATTCACTTATATAGCGCTGACATATTCCGCAGCACTTTACAGACATCATCATCACTGTCCCCGATGGGGCTCACAATCTAAGTTCCCTATCAGTATGTCTTTGGTGTGTAGGAGGAAACCGGAGTACCTGGAGGAAACCCATGCAAACACACGGAGAACATACATGATGTTGTCCTTGTCGGATTTGAACCTAGAATGCTGCAAGGCACCAGTACTAACACCTGAGACACCGTGCTACCCTGGTTGTGTAATCTGGTGTGCCCCCCTATAACAGCAGTCTGGATGTGTAGTCTGGACCTCTCCCCATAACACCAGTCTGACTGTGAAGTCTGGTGTGCCTCCCTATAACAGCATTCTGGGTGTAGTCTGGAGTGACCCCTATAACACCAGCCTTGGTGTGTAGCTCCTCTATAACTGTAGTCTATCTGTGTAGTCTAGACTTCTCAGAGTGAGCTGCTCTTTGTTAGCGGGGCACCTTTCCTCCTCTCGATGAGGTCCATATACCTAATAGGGTATATTTTGTTTACGTCAAGCATTCCTGTTTCAGCCATAACCATTTTTGCCATTGTGGTCCATGATTTACAAATCACAATCAAATCACCAAGTCACTATCCCTGAAGAGCTAGAAATTTATCAACACCTATTAAAGAACAATACTATCTCCATGAACATGACAGATGAGCATGCTTCTTCAAAGAAATCTTCATAGATATGAAATCATACCATAGGCAGAACTGTCCTTCATTAAGACTAGGTCTTGCTGTAGTTTTCTTGGGCATTAAAGAGACAATTCTCCAGTGTTCATCTATCAAGGCAAAATAGGTGTGAACTCAAGTCCAACGCTGTCATGAGTATATTAAGGATATATGGCTTATTGTTTTTCTGTGAATGAAATGCCCTGGTGATCTGCCCCAGTAGTCCTTCTCAGCAGCTGTGTTAATGAAACATTTCATACATAGTCAAGAACTTACTTGAATGTATTAATAGATGACTACAAAAAAAGGAGATGTCAAAATATTTATATGACATTCATTTATTTGAATGTCATCTTTATAGCAGTCGAAGCACAGTTTTTTTAATTACAGAGCTCCAAATTCCCTGTGTAGTCATAGAAATAAATGGTAAAAATCTGGCTGCCTGTAGCCTCTAATAGGAGGAGCTGGTGAGCTTACTGCATACTGTTGATACAATCCCCAAAAAACTAATAAAACAATATGCTATGAAACTCCTCCTAATGGTAGCTGAGAGCAGGCAGGATTGTAATGTCAATTTATGCATGTGCAAGGTATTTCTAGCTTTTTATGAGAAAAATTAACTTCCAATTGCTATAAAGATAGAATAAGAAAATAATAATAAGCACATGGGGAAAATGTATCAAGCCCTGCATGTCAGAATTCTGACTTTAAAATGTTGCGAAACTTGGACTTTTTGTTAATTTGTGACTGCTATACAGACAGTATCCGTTGTGCGTCTCATTTTTCCTTCCTTCTGACAGATCAGAAGAAGGGTCAAATAAATGGTGATGTCATCCAGGCTAAAAACGCAAAACAGTGGCCCAGTCATGAAGTGGGGAGGGTGGGAGAACAGATTGAGAAGTCCACAGAGTGGCCCAATGTCATAGTGGTGAGGTGGAAGCAGCATGAGGAGACCACAGAGTGGCCCAGTGAGACAGTGGTGAGGTGGCAGCAGCAGCAGCAGCATGAGGAGGCCACAGAGTGGCACAATTACAGAGTGTGGAGGTGGTAGCAGCAGCATGAGGAGGCCACAGAGTGGCAAGGTGACATACTGTGGAGGTGGCAACAGCAGCAGCATGAGGAGACCACAGAGTGACCCGATGACAGAGTGGGGAGGTGGGTGGCAATAACAGTACCTGCTGACGATGGTGGGTGTAAGAAGGAGCACTTGGCATAAGGCGGGTGGCAGCATCAGAATATTAGTTGAGACAGGTAGCCAGAAGAAACCGGTCTTTTTTGTCAAGGTTTGGGAGAGGGAGCATGAACGATCTAATCTGATGCATCAGGCATTGGTTGGTGGAAATCCTGGCTGATCCATGCCTGATTCATCTTGACAAAGGTCAGTCTCTCCACATTTTGGGTGGACAGGCGAGTTCTCCTTGGGGTAACTATGGCCCCCACCGCACTAAACACCCACTCTGATGCCACACTACTGGCCGGGCAGGACAGCTTTTCCAGGGCAAACTCTGCCAGTTGTGTCCACAAATCCAATTTCACTTCCCAGTAGTTCTGCAGATCTTCAATGATGGCTGGAAGGGTTCACTCCAAGTATGCCACCACCTGCTGGTTCAGGTTATGATCTATGTCTAGCTGCTGGTGAGTAGTTTCTTCACAATGCAGGTGAAGAAAGCTGCAAGACTCTAGACTCAGGCTGCTGCTGATAGAGCTGATTCTGCTCCTACCATCCCCCCCCCAGCAGCCATGGCAGTGGAAAGTGAGCGCAGAGGGCCGCCCTGGTCAGACCTGCGAAAGGATGGACGATGGCGCAGATAGGCAGCGGCCAAATGACTACATAGGATGTCTCTATAGTAGTTCAGTTTGTCCTCCCTCTCAGCGGGTGTAAAAAAGGCACCCAATTTAGACCGGTAGAAGGGGTCTAACATGGTGTAGAGCCAGTAGTCATCCCTCCGTCGAATGGTGACAATTCGGCTGTCACTACGCAAGCAAGTGAGCATGTATCGGGCCATTTGCACAAGTGACTCCATCTCCACTGCATACTGCCACGGTGTGTCTGGGTGCTCTGCCTCATCTTCCTCATCTGCCTCTTGCTCCTCCAGCTGCTCCTACTCCTCCTCTCCTGTCACCTGTGTAGAATAACCACCCATTTCGCTGCACATTGCTTGTGCTTAAATGTCCTCTTTCTTCAGTTCAGCCCCCACAGGGCTCATGTGGCCGTGAGATATAGGCTAGTGTTGGTAGAGCACCAAAGTACTCCTAAATTCAATGAAGTCAATGGGAGAACCCGAGCATTAAACCAGGCACCCCCTGCTCTTAAGAGTGGAGGGTGTCTGGTTCATAGTAAAAGGTCAGAAATTGAAGGAAACACCACAGAAATATTTCGCAAACAGCATGGGGAGAATGTCTGGATGCATATTGGACTCCCAGGGATGGAAACAATGTTGTCTGAGTAATACGCCACTTTTACAGACTGACAATAACATGCACCAAACCAAAGATAAAATCAATTTAGAGGAAAAATTGTTAGGAAACATTCTTTCCTATATAGTAGGTAGTGGGACTCCTACACTCATAAAGCCTATGCATGAAGGGAAAGGACTGCCAAAAATTACAAGGAACCGGCACTCCAATACACCCTTTATTACACATAAAGGAGGGCATCATACACACCCTTGAAAAATTATGATTGATGGCCTGCTGGTGACCCACAAAAACATTATGGGTGATTGAACCATATACCCTTTTTAGTGGTGGAAGGGGTGCATGGGAATACAGTGTATTCAATACACCATAAAAGCCACATTTGGAGTGCCTTTATGTTCAGCCGTTTGCTCTGGTGGAGTAGAGAAGTCAGGGGCAATACAGTCCTTGAACATTTTTATAAGAGTCAACCGGTCAGCATTTTCAGTTGACAGGTGGATGCGCTTATCAGTCATTATGCCCCCAGCAGCACTAAATACATGCTCTGATAAAACGCTAGCGGCGGGGCAGGCCAGCACCTCCAAGGCGTAGAGCGCCAGTTCGTGCCACGTGTCCAGCTTGGACACCCAATAGTTGTAAGGCACAGAGGGATCATTGAGGACACTGACAAGGTTTTCTACGTACTCCTTCACCATCTTCCAAATTTTTTCCCTCCTTGTGACACTAGGCCACGCATCAGGTTGAGGGTGCTGGTGGGGTGTTATAAAACTGTCCCAGGCCTTGGAGAGAGTTGCCCTGCCTCTGTTGGAACTGCTGTGTGTTCCCCTCGTCTCCCCTCCTCGATTGGCCAAGGAACTATGTACTGCAGCCAGCGTTGTCAGCTGAAAATTTTTGGAGCAATTTTTCCACAAGGACCTTCTGGTATGGCACCATTTTTCTCATCCTCTCCACCACAGAAATGAGAGATGAGAAGTTCCCTTAATAGCATGGGTCGAGAAGGGTGAACAACCAGTAATCAGTGTTGGCCAAAATGCGTACAACACGAGGGTCACGGGAAAGGCAGCCTAACATAAAGTCAGACATGTGTGCCAGAGTCCCAACAGACAAAACTTAGCTGTCTTCACCAGGAGGATGACTCTCAATCTCCTCATCCTCTTCCTCTTCTTCTACCCATCCATGCTGAACAGATGGAATAAAACTTCCATTGGTACTACCCTCTGTAGCGGAGGCAACCGTGTCCTGCTCCTCCTCCTCCTCATCATCATCCAATTTACGCTGAGAAGACGAACTAAGGGTGGTTTGGCTATCACCCTGTATAATGTCTTCCCCAATTTCCACCTCTTCCACATGCAAAGCGTCCTCCTTAATTGTGAGCAGCGAGCATTTGAGTAGACACAGAATAGGATGGTTATGCTGATAATAGCGTTATCGCCGCTCACCATTGATTCCTCAAAGTTGTGTAAAACCTCACAGAGGTCAGACATCAATGCTCACAAGTCGCTTGTGAAGAGCGGAAGCTGACTGGAAAGGCGACGACCATGTTGCAGCTGGTATTCCACTACTGCCCTCTGGTGCTCACAAAGCCTGCCCAACATGTGGAACGTGGAGTTCCAGCGGGTGCTCACGTCGCACAACAGTTGGTAAACTGGCAATTGCAAGCGCTGCTGCAACGTTGCCAGACCGGCGGAAGCTGTCGTTTACTTGCGGAAATGGGCACACATGCGGCACACTTTCATCAGTAGCTCAGCCAAATGGAGGTAGGTTTTGAGAAACCCCTAAACCACTAAATTGAACATGTGGGCTAGGCATGGTATGTGTGTGAGCTTGCCGATCTCCAAAGCCGCCACTAAGTTACGGCCATTATCAGACACACCCATGCCTGGTTGTAGGTTGAGTGTCGAGAGCCACAGCTCAGTCTGGTCCCTTATGTGCTGTTTGTCACCTAAGCAGATCAGTTTAAGCACGGCCTGTTGCTGCTTCCCCACTGCAGTGCTACACTGCTTCCAGCTATTGACTGATGTCTGATTGGTGCTGCAAGATGATCATTCAGAGGTGAAAGTGGAGGAGAAGGCGGAGGAGGAGAAGGGGGGGGGGTTGCAGAAACCCTGATGGAAGTAGGGCCCTCAATCCTTGGTGTCGGTAGCACCTGTGCCATCCCAGGATATGACTTGCTCCCAGCCTCCACAACGTTTACCCAGTGTGCCATCAGGGAAATGTAGTGTCCCTGGCCAAAAGCACTTGTCTATGTGTCAGTCGTTAAGTGGAACTTCCCAATAACTGCGTTGGTCAGGGCACGGGTTATGTTACGGGACACATGCTGGTATAAGGCTGCACATTGTGAAAAATATTGGCGGCTGGGGACAGAGTACCGAATGAAAGCCAAATGAAAGTGTCCCGAAGCATAAATGGCAACATTTCCCGAGCCAGCAATTTGGAAAGGTGTGCATTCAGTGCTATGGTCTGTGGGTGGGTGGCTGGGTATTTGCGCTTTTGTTCAAAGGCTTGGGGTATAGACATCTGTACGCTGCGCTGGGACACAGAAGTGGATGTGCTAGCTGATGGTGCTTGCGAAGGTCCAGTTGCATTGCGGGAGGCATCTGGGCCTGCGTCTTGGACAGGGGATTGGCCAGGATGTAAGACAGGGGAAAAGGAGGCAGTGGTGTGACCTGCAGACACTGATTGTGGACCCAGGCATTTTGCTTTCCTATTAGGGTGCTTTGATGCCATGTGGCGGATCATGCTGGTGGTGGTGAGGTTGCTAGTGATCACGCCAGGTTGATTGACAGGGCCAGCCGGGATCTCCTCCTCTGGCCAGCCCTGTCGGCATTTCAAAAATCGTGCGCCTGTGTTCATTCGGCGCAGGCGCTCTGAGATGAGGAGGCTCGCCTCCTCAGCACTCCCTCAGTGCGCCTGCGCCGATGACATCACCGAAATAGAAGACGTCATCGGCGCAGGCGCACTGAGGGAGTGCTGAGGAGGTGAGCCTCCTCATCTCAGAGCGCCTGCGCCGAATGAACACAGGCGCGCGATTTTTGAAAAGCCGACAGGGCTGGCCGGTGGAGGAGATCCCGGCTTTACCCTGTCAATCAACACGACGAGGGGGCGGTTTTCTGCAGCTGCTACCAGCAAGTAGCCGCCCTACTTGCTGGTAGAGACCTAATTTACATATTATAAAACTTAGTTTTTAGAAGAAACTGCTGAATCAAAGTAAGTAAGACCATTATATTTTCATATATCGCAATATAAGTAATTTAACTAGCCCAAAAAAAAATAACGACTTTAGTGGGGTGACAGAAGCCCTTTAAGGCCATCTGACCACCAGCTGAAGCTCAACAAAAGATGGGTGTTGCAACAGGACAACGACACAAAGCATAGAAGTAAATCATCAACAGAATGGCTTAAACAGAAGAAAATTCTGGAGTGGCCCAGTCAGAGTCCTGACCTCAACCCGATTGAGATGCTGTGGCATGACCTCAAGAAAGCGATTCACACCAGACATCCCAGGAATATTGCTGAACTGAAACCGTTCTGTAAAGAGGAATGGTCAAGAATTACTCCTGACCGTTTTGCATGTCTGATCTGCAACTACAGGAAACGTTTGGTTGAAGTTATTGCTGCCAAAGGAGGTTCAACCAGTTATTAAATCCAAGGGTTCACATACTTTTTCCACCTGCACTGTGAATGTTTACATGGTGTGTTCAATAAAAACATGGTAACATTTAATTCTTTGTGTGTTATTAGTTTAAGCAGACTGTGATTGTCTATTGTTGTGACTTAGATGAAGATCAGATCACATTTTATGACCAATTTGTGCAGAAATCCATATCATTCCAAAGGGTTCACATACTTTTTCTTGCAACTGTAGTTAATGTACGGCGCCTCAACCAGCCTATTTGTATATAAAAAACTTGAAAGATTATTAAAGAAACTACCCAGTTTATTATTAGAGACATGATCAGATAGCTGAGATGACTTCTGGGTATAGAAGAAAGCTAGCGAGTATCTTCCTTTCCCCAGGACCTACCTTCTCAAGGTTGCTGCAGGGACCCCAATATTCAATTATCTGGTACCATCTTGCTACCCCAAAATAAATGTTACTGGTGGGCCCTATGCACCCCAGTCCAACACTGCGTGCCACTGTGGGATGCAGCGGTTGCTGCGGCAGGCTGGACCACCACATTGGAGCCACGGTTCTCCCAGGCCACTTTATGGTGACTCTGCATTTGTTGGCACCCTGGCCACGCTTCACATTCTGCCCACAGATTTGATAAATGGCCATGCTTACCTCCCCCGGCGGCATAACAAAAAACTGCACACCTCCAAGTAGGTTATTTTACCCCCAACACTCTTCACTGACTGACTGCTACCGCCACTGCATCCGTGAACCCCTGCACCACTACTTTCCGGGCCAGTAGGCTCCTGCGAAGCAGGTGGTCTACCCCGGGCATGTTTTTCTCCCGACCTCCCACTGCTGCCACTCTGCTGACTCCCGGCCAAGCTACTGACTTGCTGTCTCCAACGCTGCCTCACGCGCAAGCTGCCACCCTCTTCTCCCGATGATGATGAAGCCCCTTTGTCAACCGGCCCCAAATTCCGATTGGCTACATCATCATCGAGTACTGTCTGCACATCACTGATGTCCTCCTCAACGGTCTCTGAGCCAGGAGCCTGACCGCTCTCAACACCAGCTCCCATGCTACTCTCCTCATCACTACTTGCCCGCCTACCTCTGGATCTTGGCTGGGAAGTAGCTGCTGACTATCCTCTAGTAGCTTGTCCTCGCAGTATAGTTGAGCTGAGCCCACAGCATATAGTACTTCTCTAGCTGAGGGAACTGAAAAGGACAGAGACAGGTTGAGGATAGGTGAGGGCACGGGGCCTGCTCCCGGGCCATGCCAACTAAGGGTTGTGTCTGACTAACCCACCGACTCTTGGCTGGGGGTGTCTGATGTCACTTGCGACAAAGTCGAAGATCGAGTCAACCTTTCAAGAACTGTTTGGTTGCTGGTCAAGACACGACCCCTAGCTGACACTGGGAGCTCAGGCCTTTCAAAGTGACCCCTGCTGCCACGCCCCCCTTACTCTCCTGTGACCTGTGCCTGTGCCAGAAACATTTAGGCCTGTGCCCCTCCCATGTGCAGGGCCTGTCACTTCTCTGTCTGACATATTGTTTTATCAAATAAGTAAATAAAAAGGAAGTTAATATATGCCAAAAAGGGCTATAATTTTCTCACTTCACCACACAATGGCTAATAAGCCCCTTTTTTTACCCCCATTAATACATACCAAAAAAAGGCTTTAGAACATATAACTGTTGCCATGAACGGCAAATAATTTATTTTTTGCCACTAATACACACCACAAAGGGCTGTCATTTTCTCACTTCACCACACAACGGCTAATAAGCCCCCTTTTTTCCCGTACTAATACACGCGAAAAAAAGGCTTTAGAAAATATAACTGTGGCCGTGAACAGCAAATAATATTTTTTTGCCACTAATACACCCTAAAAAGGGCAGTAATTTTCTCACTTCACCACACAATGGCTAATTAGCCATTTTTCTTTTTCCCCTCACTAATACACGCCAAAAAGGGCTTTAATTTTCTCACTTCACCACACAACAGCTAATAAGCCCCTTTTATTTCCCCCACTAATACACGCCAAAAAATAGGCTTTACAACATATAACTGCAGCCGTGAACAGAAAATAATATTTTTTTTTGCCACTAATACACGCCAAAAAGGGCTTTAATTTTCTCTCTTCACCACACAACAGCTAATAATCCCTTTTTCTTTTTCCCCACTAATACACACCAAAAAAAGTCTTTAGAACATATAACTGCGGCCGTGAACGGCAAATCAATTTTTTTTGCCACTAATACACGTCAAAAAGGGCTTTAATTTTCCCACTAAATCACACAACGGCTAATAACAAGCCCTTTTTCTTTTTCCCCACTAATACACGCCAAAAAAAGGCTTTAGAACATATAACTGCGGCCATGAACGGCAAATAAACTTTTCTTTTGCCACTAATACACGCCAAAAAGGGCTTTAATTTTATCACTTCACTACAGGACAGCTAATAAGTAGGGATGAGCGAACCCGAACTGTATAGTTCGGGTTCGTACCGAATTTTGGGGTGTCCGTGACACGGACCCGAACCCGAACATTTTCGTAAAAGTCTGTGTTCGGGTTCGGTGTTCGGCGCTTTCTTGGCGCTTTTTGAAAGGCTGCAAAGCAGCCAATCAACAAGCGTCATACTACTTGCCCCAAGAGGCCATCACAGCCTTGCCTACTATTGGCATGGCTGTGATTGGCCAGTGCAGCATGTGACCCAGCCTCTATATAAGCTTGGGTCACGTTGCGCTGCACGTCACTCTGCTGATTCAAGCATAGGGAGAGGTTGCAGCTGCGACGTTAGGGCGAGATTAGGCAGTGATTAACTCCTCCAAAAGACTTCATTCTGTGATCGATCTGCAGCTGTGGATCATTGAAGTGCTAGTATTGACTTGGTCACTTTTTTGAGGTTGCCCAGAGCGTTTTTAGATCACTTTTTTTCTGGGGTGATCGGCGGCCATTTTGTGACTTGTGGTGCGCCAGCACAAGCTATCACCAAGTGTATTTAACCATCAATAGTGTGGTTATTTTGTGCTATATCCTACATCAGCTGCAGGCTGAGCCTGTGTCACCGAAGTGAATTTAACCATCAACAGTCTGGTTATTTTTTGGCCATATACTACATCAGCTGCAGGCTGAGCCTGTGTCACCGAAGTGCATTTAACCATCAACAGTCTGATTATTTTTTGCCCATATACTACATCTGGTGCAGGCTGAGCCTGTGTCACCCAAGTGCATTTAACCATCAACAGTGTGGTTACTTTTTGGCCATATACTACATCAGGGGCAAGTTTAGCCTGTCACCCAGCGCCTAAAAAATAGACCTGACATTTCTATTCAAGCAAATCTGTACTGTTTTAGCTGGTCAAGTTATTTGTAGTGACCGTAAAAGCACACTTTTTTTTCTGGGTTGAAAAACTATTCCCAAATTTGCCATTCTCCAAATAACTAGTTTCTGGTATTTGAGGCCTACTTGAAATCTATCCCAAAAAGGATATCTTACATTGAAGGTACTGATAGTGTGATTCAGAAAAACCTAAGACACACGCTACCGTGCAGATAGAAGTCTGATTCTGAGATTAAACCTTAACCTGTCACACAGTGCAAAAAAAAACAGGTCTCACTTTTCTATTCAAGCAAATCTGTACTGTTTTAGCTGCTCAAGTTATTTGTAGTGACCGTAAAAGCACACTTTTTTTCCTGGGTTGAAAAACTATTCCCAAATTTGCCATTCTCAAAATAACTAGTTTCTGGTATTTGAGGCCTACTTGAAATCTATCCCAAAAAGGATATCTTACATTGAAGGTACTGATAGTGTCATTCAGAAAAACCTAAGACACACGCTACCGTGCAGATAGAAGTCTGATTCTGAGATTAAACCTTAACCTGTCACACAGTGCAAAAAAAAAAACAGGTCTCACATTTCTATTCAAGCAAATCTGTACTGTTTTAGCTGGTCAAGTTATTTGTAGCGACCGTAAAAGCACACTTTTTTTTCTGGGTTGAAAAACTATTACCAAATTTGCCATTCTCCAAATAACTAGTTTCTGGTATTTGAGGCCTACTTGAAATCTATCCCAAAAAGGATATCTTACATTGAAGGTACTGATAGTGTGATTCAGAAAAACCTAAGACACACGATACCGTGCAGATAGAAGTCTGATTCTGAGATTAAACCTTAACCTGTCACACAGTGCAAAAAAAAAACAGGTCTCACATTTCTATTCAAGCAAATCTGTACTGTTTTAGCTGGTCAAGTTATTTGTAGCGACCGTAAAAGCACACTTTTTTTCCTGGGTTGAAAAACTATTCCCAAATTTGCCATTCTCAAAATAACTAGTTTCTGGTATTTGAGGCCTACTTGAAATCTATCCCAAAAAGGATATCTTACATTGAAGGTACTGATAGTGTCATTCAGAAAAACCTAAGACACACGCTACCGTGTAGATAGAAGTCTGATTCTGAGATTAAACCTTAACCTGTCACACAGTGCAAAAAAAACAGGTCTCACATTTCTATTCAAGCAAATCTGTACTGTTTTAGCTGGTCAAGTTATTTGTAGCGACCGTAAAAGCACACTTTTTTTCTGGGTTTAAAAACTATTCCCAAATTTGCCATTCTCCAAATAACTAGTTTCTGGTATTTGAGGCCTACTTGAAATCTATCCCAAAAAGGATATCTTACATTGAAGGTACTGATAGTGTCATTCAGAAAAACCTAAGACACACGCTACCGTGCAGATAGAAGTCTGATTTTGAGATTAAACCTTAACCTGTCACACAGTGCAAAAAAAAACAGGTCTCGCATTTCTATTCAACAAATCTGTACTGTTTTAGCTGCTCAAGTTATTTGTAGCGACCGTAAAAGCACACATTTTTTTCTGGGTTGAAAAATTATTCCCAAATTTGCCATTCTCCAAATAACTAGTTTCTGGTATTTGAGGCCTACTTGAAATCTATCCCAAAAAGGATATCTTACATTGAAGGTACTGATAGTGTGATTCAGAAAAACCTAAGACACACGCTACCGTGCAGATAGAAGTCTGATTCTGAGATTAAACCTTAACCTGTCACACAGTGCAAAAAAAAACAGGTCTCACATTTCTATTCAAGCAAATCTGTACTGTTTTAGCTGCTTAAGTTATTTGTAGTGACCGTAAAAGCACACTTTTTTTTCTGGGTTTGATAAACTATTCCCAAATTTGCCATTCTCAAAATTGTGGTGAACGGGAACAATGATTAAAACATCTAATAAGGGACGCGGACGTGGACATGGTCGTGATGGTGTTAGTGGACCCTCTGGTGCTGGGAGAGGACGTGGCCGTTCTGCCACAGCCACACGTCCTAGTGTACCAACTACCTCAGGTCCCAGTAGCCGCCAGAATTTACAGGGATATTTGGTGGGGCCCAATGCCGTTCTAAGGATGGTAAGGCCTGAGCAGGTACAGGCATTAGTCAATTGGGTGGCCGACAGTGCATCCAGCACGTTCACATTATCTCCCACCCAGTCTTCTGCAGAAAGCGCACAGATGGCGCATGAAAACCAAGCCCATCAGTCTGTCACATCACCCCCAAGCATATCAGGGAAACTGTCTGAGCCTCAAGTTATGCAGCAGTCTCTTATGCTGTTTGAAGACTCTGCTGCCAGGGTTTCCCAAGGGCATCCACCTAGCTCTTCTCCAGGGGTGGAAGAGATAGAATGCACTAACGCACAACCACTTATGTTTCCTGATGATGAGGACATGGGAATACCACCTCAGCACGTCTCTGATGATGACGAAACACAGGTGCCAACTGCTGCGTCTTTCTGCAGTGTGCAGACTGAACAGGAGGTCAGGGGTCAAGACTGGGTGGAAGACGATGCAGGAGACGATGAGGTCCTAGACCCCACATGGAATGAAGGTCGTGCCACTGACTTTCACAGTTCGGAGGAAGAGGCAGTGGTGAGACCGAGCCAACAGCGTAGCAAAAGAGGGAGCAGTGGGCAAAATCAGAACACCCGCCGCCAAGAGACTCCGCCTGCTACTGACCGCCGCCATCTGGGACCGAGCACCCCAAAGGCAGCTTCAAGGAGTTCCCTGGCATGGCACTTCTTCAAACAATGTGCTGACGACAAGACCCGAGTGGTTTGCACGCTGTGCCATCAGAGCCTGAAGCGAGGCATTAACGTTCTGAACCTTAGCACAACCTGCATGACCAGGCACCTGCATGCAAAGCATGAACTGCAGTGGAGTAATAACCTTAAAAACAAGGAAGTCACTCAGGCTCCCCCTGCTGCCTCTTCTGCTGCTGCCGCCTCGGCCTCTTCTGCTGCTGCCGCCGCCTCGGCCTCTTCTGCTGCTGCTGCCGCCGCCTCGGCCTCTTCCTCTGCCTCTGGAGGAACGTTGGCACCTGCTGCCCAGCAAACATGGGATGTACCACCAACACCACCACCTGCGTCACCAAGCATCTCAACCATGTCACATGGCAGCGTTCAGCTCTCCATCTCACAAACAATTGAGAGAAAGCGTAAATTCCCACCTAGCCACCCTCGATCCCTGGCCCTCAATGCCAGCATTTCTAAACTACTGGCCTATGAAATGCTGTCATTTAGGCTGGTGGACACACACAGCTTCAAACAGCTCATGTCACTTGCTGTCCCACAGTATGTTGTTCCCAGCCGCCACTACTTCTCCAAGAGAGCCGTGCCTTCCCTGCACAAACAAGTGTCCGATAAAATCAAGTGTGCACTGCGCAACGCCATCTGTGGCAAGGTCCACCTAACCACAGATACGTGGACCAGCAAGCACGGCCAGGGACGCTATATCTCCCTAACTGCACACTGGGTAAATGTAGTGGCGGCTGGGCCCCAGGCGGAGAGCTGTTTGGCGCACGTCCTTCCGCCGCCAAGGATCGCAGGGCAACATTCTTTGCCTCCTGTCTCCTCCATCTCCTACTCAGCTTCCTCCTCCTCTTCTTCCACCTGCTCATCCAGTCAGCCACACACCTTCACCACCAACTTCAGCACAGCACGGGGTAAACGTCAGCAGGCCATTCTAAAACTCATATGTTTGGGGGACAGGCCCCACACCGCACAGGAGTTGTGGCGGGGTATAGAACAACAGACCGACGAGTGGTTGCTGCCGGTGAGCCTCAAGCCCGGCCTGGTGGTGTGCGATAATGGGCGAAATCTCGTTGCAGCTCTGGGACTAGCCGGTTTGACGCACATCCCTTGCCTGGCGCATGTGCTGAATTTGGTGGTGCAGAAGTTTATTCGCAACTACCCCGACATGTCAGAGCTGCTGCATAAAGTGCGGGCCGTCTGTTCGCGCTTCCGGCGTTCACACCCTGCCGCTGCTCGCCTGTCTGCACTACAGCATAACTTCCGCCTTCCCGCTCACCGCCTCATATGCGACGTACCCACCAGGTGGAACTGCACCTTGCATATGCTGAACAGACTGTGCGAGCAGCAGCAGGCCATAGTGGAGTTTCAGCTGCAGCACGCACAGGTCAGTCGCACTGTGGATCAGACACACTTCACCACCAATGACTGGGCCTTCATGCGAGACCTGTGTGCCCTGTTGCGCTGTTTTGAGTACTCCACCAACATGGCCAGTGGCGATGACACCGTTATCAGCGTTACAATACCACTTCTATGTCTCTTTGAGAAAACACTTAGGGCGATGATGGAAGAGGAGGTGGCCCAGGAGGAAGAGGAGGAAGAGGGGTCATTTTTAGCACTTTCAGGCCAGTCTCTTCGAAGTGACTCAGAGGGAGGTTTTTTGCAACACCAGAGGCCAGGTACAAATGTGGCCAGACAGGGCCCACTACTGGAGGACGAGGAGGACGAGGATGAGGAGGAGGTGGAGGAGGATGAGGATGAAGCATGTTCACAGCGGGGTGGCACCCAAAGCAGCTCAGGCCCATCACTGGTGCGTGGCTGGGGGGAAACACAGGACGATGACGATACGCCTCCCACAGAGGACAGCTTGTCCTTAACTCTGGGCAGCCTGGCACACATGAGCGACTACATGCTGCAGTGCCTGCGCAACGACAGCAGAGTTGCCCACATTTTAACGTGTGCGGACTACTGGGTTGCCACCCTGCTGGATCCCCGGTACAAAGACAATGTGCCCACCTTA
Source organism: Bufo bufo (assembly GCF_905171765.1). Classification (NCBI taxonomy): domain Eukaryota; kingdom Metazoa; phylum Chordata; class Amphibia; order Anura; family Bufonidae; genus Bufo; species Bufo bufo. The sequence continues at coordinate 195,085,969 of NC_053395.1, read as the reverse complement.
CTTCCTACACTGGAGCGTGATAGGAAGATGCGCGAGTACAAGCGCACGTTGGTAGACGCGCTACTGAGAGCATTCCCAAATGTCACAGGGGAACCAGTGGAAGCCCAAGGCGAAGGCAGAGGAGGAGCAAGAGGTCGCCAACGCAGCTGTGTCACGCCCAGCTCCTCTGAGGGCAGGGTTAGCATGGCAGAGATGTGGAAAAGTTTTGTCAACACGCCACAGCTAAGTGCACCACCACCTGATACGGAACGTGTTAGCAGGAGGCAACATTTCACTAACATGGTGGAACAGTACCTGTGCACACCCCTCCACGTACTGACTGATGGTTCGGCCCCATTCAACTTCTGGGTCTCCAAATTGTCCACGTGGCCAGAGCTAGCCTTTTATGCCTTGGAGGTGCTGGCCTGCCCGGCGGCCAGCGTTTTGTCTAAACGTGTATTTAGCACGGCAGGGGGCGTCATTACAGACAAACGCAGCCGCCTGTCTACAGCCAATGTGGACAAGCTGACGTTCATAAAAATGAACCAGGCATGGATACCACAGGACCTGTCCATCCCTTGTGCAGATTAGATATTAACTACCTCCCCTTAACAATATATTATTCTACTCCAGGGCACTTCCTCATTCAATACTATTTTTAATTTCATTTTACCATTATATTGCGGGGCAACCCAAAGTTGAATGAACCTCTCCTCTGTCTGGGTGTCGGGGCCTAAATGTGTGACAGTGGCCTGTTCCAGTGGTGGGTGACGTGAAGCCTGATTCTCTGCTATGACATGAAGACTGATTCTGCGCTGACATAAGGCCAGATTCTCTGTTACGGGACCTCTCTCCTCTGCCTGGGTGCCTGGGCCTAAATGTGTGACAGTGGCCTGTTCCAGTGGTGGGTGACGTGATGCCTGATTCTCTGCTATGACATGAAGACAGATTCTGTGCTGACATAAGGCCAGATTCTCTGTTACAGTACCTCTCTCCTCTGTCTGGGTGCCGGGGCCTAAATGTGTGACAGTGGCCTGTTCCAGTGGTGGGTGACGTGAAGCCTGATTCTCTGCTATGACATGAAGACTGATTCTGCGCTGACATAAGGCCAGATTCTCTGTTACGGGACCTCTCTCCTCTGCCTGGGTGCCTGGGCCTAAATGTGTGACAGTGGCCTGTTCCAGTGGTGGGTGACGTGAAGCCTGATTCTCTGCTATGACATGAAGACTTATTCTGTGATGACATAAGGCCAGATTCTCTGTTACGGGACCTCTCTCCTCTGCCTGGGTGCCTGGGCCTAAATGTGTGACAGTGGCCTGTTCCAGTGGTGGGTGACGTGATGCCTGATTCTCTGCTATGACATGAAGACAGATTCTGCGCTGACATAAGGCCAGATTCTCTGTTACGGGACCTCTCTGTCCTCTGCCTGGGTGCCTGGGCCTAAATGTGTGACAGTGGCCTGTTCCAGTGGTGGGTGACGTGATGCCTGATTCTCTGCTATGACATGAAGACAGATTCTGTGCTGACATAAGGCCAGATTCTCTGTTACAGGACCTCTCTCCTCTGTCTGGGTGCCGGGGCCTAAATGTGTGACAGTGGCCTGTTCCACTGGTGGGTGACGTGAAGCCTGATTCTCTGCTATGACATGAAGACTGATTCTGCGCTGACATAAGGCCAGATTCTCTGTTACGGGACCTCTCTCCTCTGCCTGGGTGCCTGGGCCTAAATGTGTGACAGTGGCCTGTTCCAGTGGTGGGTGACGTGAAGCCTGATTCTCTGCTATGACATGAAGACTTATTCTGTGCTGACATAAGGCCAGATTCTCTGTTACGGGACCTCTCTCCTCTGCCTCGGTGCATGGGCCTAAATGTGTGACAGTGGCCTGTTCCAGTGGTGGGTGACGTGAAGCCTGATTCTCTGCTATGACATGAAGACTGATTCTGCGCTGACATAAGGCCAGATTCTCTGTTACCGGACCTCTCTCCACTGCCTGGGTGCCTGGGCCTAAATGTGTGACAGTGGCCTGTTCCAGTGGTGGGTGACGTGAAGCCTGATTCTCTGCTATGACATGAAGACTTATTCTGTGCTGACATAAGGCCAGATTCTCTGTTACGGGACCTCTCTCCTCTGCCTGGGTGCCTGGGCCTAAATGTGTGACAGTGGCCTGTTCCAGTGGTGGGTGACGTGAAGCCTGATTCTCTGCTATGACATGGAGACTGATTCTGCGCTGACATAAGGCCAGATTCTCTGTTACGGGACCTCTCTCCTCTGCCTGGGTGCCTGGGCCTAAATGTGTGACAGTGGCCTGTTCCAGTGGTGGGTGACGTGAAGCCTGATTCTCTGCTATGACATGAAGACTGATTCTGCGCTGACATAAGGCCAGATTCTCTGTTACGGGACCTCTCTCCTCTGCCTGGTTGCCTGGGCCTAAATGTGTGACAGTGGCCTGTTCCAGTGGTGGGTGACGTGAAGCCTGATTCTCTGCTATGACATGAAGACTGATTCTGCGCTGACATAAGGCCAGATTCTCTGTTACGGGACCTTTCTCCTCTGCCTGGGTGCCTGGGCCTAAATGTGTGACAGTGGCCTGTTCCAGTGGTGGGTGACGTGATGCCTGATTCTCTGCTATGACATGAAGACTGATTCTGCGCTGACATAAGGCCAGATTCTCTGTTACGGGACCTCTCTCCTCTGCCTGGGTGCCTGGGCCTAAATGTGTGACAGTGGCCTGTTCCAGTGGTGGGTGACGTGATGCCTGATTCTCTGCTATGACATGAAGACAGATTCTGTGCTGACATAAGGCCAGATTCTCTGTTACAGGACCTCTCTCCTCTGTCTGGGTGCCGGGGCCTAAATGTGTGACAGTGGCCTGTTCCAGTGGTGGGTGACGTGAAGCCTGATTCTCTGCTATGACATGAAGACTGATTCTGCGCTGACATAAGGCCAGATTCTCTGTTACGGGACCTCTCTCCTCTGCCTGGGTGCCTGGGCCTAAATGTGTGACAGTGGCCTGTTCCAGTGGTGGGTGACGTGAAGCCTGATTCTCTGCTATGACATGAAGACTTATTCTGTGCTGACATAAGGCCAGATTCTCTGTTACGGGACCTCTCTCCTCTGCCTGGGTGCCTGGGCCTAAATGTGTGACAGTGGCCTGTTCCAGTGGTGGGTGACGTGAAGCCTGATTCTCTGCTATGACATGAAGACTGAATTTGCGCTGACATAGGGCCAGATTCTCTGTTACGGGACCTCTCTCCTCTGCCTGGGTGCCTGGGCCTAAATGTGTGACAGTGGCCTGTTCCAGTGGTGGGTGACGTGAAGCCTGATTCTCTGCTATGACATGAAGACTTATTCTGTGCTGACATAAGGCCAGATTCTCTGTTACGGGACCTCTCTCCTCTGCCTGGGTGCCGGGGCCTAAATGTGTGACAGTGGCCTGTTCCAGTGGTGGGTGACGTGAAGCCTGATTCTCTGCTATGACATGAAGACTGATTCTGCGCTGACATAAGGCCAGATTCTCTGTTACGGGACCTCTCTCCTCTGCCTGGGTGCCTGGGCCTAAATGTGTGACAGTGGCCTGTTCCAGTGGTGGGTGACGTGAAGCATCATTCTCTGCTATGACATGAAGACTGATTCTGCGCTGATATAAGGCCAGATTCTCTGTTACGGGACCTCTCTCCTCTGCCTGGGTGCCTGGGCCTAAATGTGTGACAGTGGCCTGTTCCAGTGGTGGGTGACGTGATGCCTGATTCTCTGCTATGACATGAAGACTTATTCTGTGCTGAAATGAAGCCAGATTCTCTGTTACGCGACCTCTCTCCTCTGCCTGGGTGCCTGGGCCTAAATATGTGACAGTGGCCTGTTCCAGTGGTGGGTGACGTGATGCCTGATTCTCTGCTATGACATGAAGACAGATTCTGTGCTGACATAAGGCCAGATTCTTTGTTACGGGACCTCTCTCCTCTGCCTGGGTGCCTGGGCCTAAATGTGTGACAGTGGCCTGTTCCAGTGGTGGGTGACGTGATGCCTGATTCTTTGCTATGACATGAAGACTGATTCTGTGCTGACATGAAGCCAGATTCTCTGCTATGGCATGAAGAGACTGATTCTGTGCTGACATGAAGCCAGATTCTTTTCTATGGCATGAAGAGACTGATTCTCTGCTGACGTGAAGCCAGATTCTCTGCTATGGGACCTCTGTCCAATTGATATTGGGTCATTTTTATTTTTTTTATTTTTATTTTAATTCATTTCCCTATCCACATTTGTTTGCAGGGGATTTACCTACATCTTGCTGCCTTTTGCAGCCCTCTAGCTCTTTTCTGGGCTGTTTTACAGCCTTTTTAGTGCCCAAAAGATCGGGTCCCCATTGACTTCAATGGAGTTCGGGTTCGGGACGAAGTTCGGGTCGGGTTCGGATCCCGAACCCGAACATTTCCGGGAAGTTCGGCCGAACTTCTCGAACCCGAACATCCAGGTGTTCGCTCAACTCTACTAATAAGCCCTTTTTCTTTTTCCCCACTGGTACACGCCAGAAAATGCTTTAGAACATATAACTGCAGCCGTGAACAGCAAACAACGTTTTTCTTTTTACACTAATACACGCCAAAAAGGGCTTTAATTTTCCCACTAAACCACACAAGGCTAATAAGCCCTTTTTCTTTTTCCCCTCACTAATACACGCCAAAAAGGGCTTTAATTTTCTCACTTCACCACACAACAGCTAATAAGCCACTTTTATTTTCCCCACTAGTACACCCCAAAAAATGTCTTTAGAACATATAACTGCGGCTGTGAATGGCAAATAAAGTTTTTTTTTGCCACTAATAGAACATATAACTGCATACGTTTTTTTTGCCACTTATACACACCAAAAATGGCTTTACTTTTCTCACTTCACCATTCAACGGCTAATAAGCCCTTTTTATTTTTCCCCACTAGTACACGCCAAAAAAAGGCTTTACAACATATAACTGCAGCCGTGAACGGCAAATAAAGTTTTTTTTTTGCCACTAATGCACGTCAAAAAAGGCTGTAATTTGCTCACTTCAACACACAGCGGCTAATATGCCCCTTTCGCGCCCCCCCCACTAATACACAACAAAAAAAGGCTTTAGAACATATATATAACTGCATCGCAAAAGAACCAATAAGACCCAAATAACAAGAACTGTTTGCTGAAATTATATAGATCTTGCAAACCTGAAATGAGCAGCAGTATAATGGCAATTTGGATCCGCAGTCAGTGCAGCAAGGTGTAATAGGATTGTTCCTATTACCCAGGCTGTAAACTCCCCTACTGAACCCTGTTCTGCTTCAATACTGTGGAATATTTCCTCCCTAACCTTTCCATACACTTCTAATGCTCTTTCCCTGAACTTCTATTCAGCAAAATATACATTTTCAAGTCTTTTCTACCACTGTCCCTAGCACCTGCTGACGTCTCTCCCTGCACTAAGTACACTGGAAAATGGCTGAATTCAAGATGGCTGAGGCTATTTATAGGGCTGTGACATCACAGGTAGGGCTGTGACATCACAGGGCTGACTGGTTGCTGATTGGCTGCATGCATGGCATTGTGGGTGATCCCTCATTCCCAGAGTTCCTTGCTTCATGTCCTAACATGTGCAGCAGCTATTTTCGGAAAAAATGCGGTTCGTTACCACGAAGTGAGAGAAGCTTCGTAATCAGTGGAAATCAAATAATTCCTGAAATTTGAAACAAATTCCACTTTGTCAGCTTCGATTTGCTAATCTCTAGTCATGATGTAGACTGGTTATACAAATTTATGACTATGAATGTTCAGATATCTTCTCCAGGCCCACAAACTCTTACTAAGCACTATGGCTGCCATGACTCACTTTTTTTTTTTTAAAGGGGCACTTCCATCTGGGAGATTGATGGCATATTGCTAAAACATGCTATCAATGTCAGATAGGTGCGGGTCCCACATCTGGGATTTGCACCTATCTCCAGAACTGGCCCCTTGAAGTGAAAAGAGAGCAGCCGAGCAAACACAGCTACCCTCCATTCACCACTATGGAAGTTCAGAAAATAGCCAAGCACTGGCTTGGCAATTTCCGGCAGTCCCATAGCGTTGAATGGAGAAGATGCAGTGCTTGCAGGGTGTGCTCTCCATTTATGCTTGCTTGGCTATTTTCGGAATTCTTCATAGTGATGAATGGAGAATACAAAGGGAAAATTGGTTTCTTGAACATGACAATGAGTTCACTGTACTAAAATGGCCCCCACAGTCACCAGATCTCAACCCAATAGAGCATCTTTGGGATGTGGTGGAACGGGAGCTTCGTGCCCTGGATGTGCATCCCTCAAATCTCCATCAACTGCAAGATGCTATCCTATCAATATGGGCCAACATTTCTAAAGAATGCTATCAGCACCTTGTTGAATCAATGCCACATAGAATTAAGGCAGTTCTGGAGGCAAAAGGGGGTCCAACACCGTATTAGTATGGTGTTCCTAATAATTCTTTAGGTGAGTGTATATCCTAGTGATATGCTATCAGTGTCCCAGATGATAAAAGCCTTGAAGTAAGTGCAGTACTTGCAAATTGTTTTGTTCTTTAATGCTATTTAACGTTACTTAATTTCATTTTAAATGTCCATACCTTGTAATGTACACAGCAAATCTTTGTATGGATTGGTGGGGATTAATGAGCTGACCCGGTCATTGCTGGAAGTTAGATGTGGGCTTAGGTCCACCCCTAGCTAGTTAGTCAGTTTAGAGTAGTTTGTTAGCACAGGACTGGACCAAAGTTACAGAAAATCACCTTCTTTGGGGAGTAACTACTGAAAGAAAGACCTCACCATTTCTGCAGAAAGAGAGAAAGAGATAAAGCAAAGACCCAAGTAGGTCCAGAATCTGCATCAAAGCTACTGACTTTACTGCTATGGGAGGGACATTGCTTAGACACCCTTCACACTGGGACATGACCTGGCCAGTAATATTTTAAACACTGTATCCCTCAGCTAAAAAATCACAGCCACCATTTGAAGAGTAATATTGTCAACCATAGAGTCTGTAGAGAGAAACTTTGGGAAGATAGAGAGGAAAGAGTACTATAAATTCCATGCTTACTCAGATCCATACATTGCTATCTGGGGTGATTTGCACTGTGAATTGTGAGAACTATGTATTGATATATTTGGATGTACTACAACTCCCAGTCTGACCAATAAATAGAGATATTTTTTTCTACATCTGGCCTGGTTACTGACTCCTTCACCATATGGCAGCCATTGCACCCTACTTCTTTTTTCCTCCCCAGATCTTTCTTATGATGTGCTACAAATATTTGATATACAGTATGTCCCGCAACTGGGAAATGAACCTGCCATTAGGAAAGGAATCCCCTGATCCTTTTCTTGCCTGGTGAGGTAATCATGGTTCATATGGAGAGTTGGCCACACATGCACATTGCTCTTCATTCACTTCTATGAGAGTAATTCTCCGCCTGAATGCATTAACCAGTAGTCACCTAATAAGGCAAGAAATAGTTCAAGGGACCCTCATTCTGAATATACGTGTGGGTCCCAGAAAAGGGACACATGTCTATGGATATTTCATAAATGTGTAAAATGGGAACACCTCTTTTAGGCTCTTAGAAGAAAAATAAGTAAAAACTATTTTCTGATATCAACATAGAGATTTGTATGAAACTTTGTGCAAAACTAAAGCTAGGATCTGCCTAAGATTACAAAATACTGCTTTATAACCTGTTATTGAGACCAAATGGTTTTGTTTTTTTCGTTCAATACCCTTTCAGAGCATCAAAAGTCATTAAATTCACTAAAAATTTATTCTGTACCCAATCTTTTTTATACAATTTGTTTCCATAAACACACGACTAAACAGACATGGTGACATTTGTCTGTAATATAATGAAATTTCAGTCTCCTTGTTTAACTCTGGGGAATGTTATTGAGATTAACCTACAAAGTGACCTTAGGACATGATAATAAGGTCCTATAACATCTCATTTTCAGCTTTGCATTCTTAAGAGTTTATTTAGTTTGACTGACTGTAATAGATTAATACCAGGCAAAGGATGCCTTAGGTTACTGTTGGTGTTCTTTAAAGAGGTCATGATATCTGACCATGGGTATGCCAAGCATATGACAACATTTGTGGATCATTGTTTGCAAATATATCCATAGTATATCATAGACCTTCCAGTGTCTTATTTCAGAATAAGCAGTAATATAATAGAAGGGAAAAGGCAACACATACAATAGTTATTAGAATTATCATAAAACTAATTTCTTTGACAATATGCCCAGCTTTACCTCATGGAACTGAAAAAGTGGAAAGCTACTACATGGAATTAATTGACTATCCAAGTTACATGAAAAATAACTGAAATAAAGTGGCCTAAATGGTAGGATAAACAAGACGAGTTACAAACTGGTACAGAAGGAAAGAAGGCCCTGCGCGGGAGGGCTTACAATCTACATGGTATGGGAGATGGACACAGTAGGTGCAGGTGAAGCTGGTCATGGCGGTATAGAGGCAGCAGGGTCGCTGGTTTTAGGCTTGTCTGAAGAGGTGGGTTTTTAGGTTCTTTTGAAGGATTCCACTGTAGGTGAGAGTCTGATATGTTGAGGTAGCGAGTTCCAGAGTAAGGGGGATGCACGGGGAGAAATCTTGGAGGCGATTGTGGGAAGAGGCGATGAGCGGAGAGAAGGAGGTCTTGTGAGGATCGGAGATTGCGTGTGTGGATGTATCGGGAAAATAGCTCAGAGATGTAGGGAGGGGACAGGTTGTGGACGGCCTTGTATGTATTTGTTAGTATTTTGAACTGAATTCGCTGGGCAATGGGGAGCCAGTGAAGGGATTGGCAGAGGGGAGAGACAGAGGAGTAACAGGGTGGGAGGTGGATTAGTCGGGCAGCAGAGTTGAGGATAGATTGGAGGGGTATGAGATTACTAGATGGAAGGCCACAGAGAAGAATAATGGGCAGAAATGAGCATTGCGGTACCTGCATTCAGCACTGAAGTATATCAAGTGTGAACACCCGTGGGCAAAGAGACAGCACACAGACTTTGTTAGTTTTGTTGAGCATATACTGACAGACTGCACAGTTTGCACAGGACTGGGATAATTCCAGATAGGATCTTTCAGCATACAATACGCATGTGTATTAAGAAATCACTAATAATAATCTTTGTTTAGAAAAGGGATTAGTACAGTTCAATGGAAATGCTAAGGTGAAAATTCTAGCGATGAGTATAACATAGCCATAACTGATCGAAAATAAACTCTAATCAGTATCCTCATACATGTTTTTGTTTTCTTAATTATCACTGAAGGTAATGGTTGGTGTAAAGTACGTGTATTCTGCATCTTATGTAAGACAGTCAGAAAATTTCCATGTAATTATCACTGTTTGCATGTTGTCATGTTTGATAATGTATCACAATCATTTGAGTGTGGACATTCCTGTGACAGCTATGAAAGCGGAATTTCTTGGAATAGTTATGACACAAGTGGTAAAGCAATTACTAGGTTACAATTTGGGCCTCTTGCCTCTTTTTTTCGTTTACGTTCTGTTTTTTTACGTTCCTTATACGGACCGTATACAGAACCATTCATTTCAATGGATCCACAAAAAAAAGGTACTCCGTATGACTTCCGTTTCCGTAATTCCGTTTTTCTGTTCCATTAAAAGATTGAACATGTCCTATTATTGTCCGCATAATGGACAAGGATAGTACTGTTCCATCAGGGGCCAGCTGTTCTGTTCCGGAAAAAGCGGAATGCACACGGACTGAAAAAGCCATACGGTCATCTGCAAGAGGCCTTACAAGCATGGATTGTATAAGGGTGAGTTACATACAGTTTAGGCTACTTTCACACTAGCGTTTTTTGCGGATCCGTCAGGGATCTGCAAAAACGCTTCTGTTACAATAATACAACTGCATACATCCATCATGAATGGATCCGGTTGTATTATGTCTTCTACAGCCATGACGGATCCGTCTTGAAAACCATTGAAAGTCAATAGGGGACGGATCGGTTTTCTATTGTGCCAGATTGTGTCAAAGAAAACGGATCCATCCCCATTGACTTACATTGTGTGTCAGGACAGATTGGTCTCGCTCTGCATCCCAGGACGGACAGAAAAACGTTGCAGGCAGCCTTTTGGTGTCCGCCTCCGAAGCGGAATGGTGACTGAACGGAGGCAAACTGATGCATTCTGAGCGGATCCTTTTCTATTCAGAATGCATTAGGGCAAAACTGATCTGTTTTTGACCGCTTTTGAGAGCCCTGAACGGATCTCACAAACGGAAAGCCAAAACGCCAGTGTGAAAGTAGACTTAGTTAAAAATGTCACCATTTGGATTGAAATTCCACAGCATGCCCCAACATCTACATGGACTTTTTCCACTACCTGTCAATCTGGTTTTGCAAAAATCATGGGGGTCATTTATTAAGAGCAGTGTTTTAGACTCCGGTCTTAATACCCCTTTGCACTGGTGGTGGCTTTGTCGTATCCACCGTCTGTCTAAATGTACGACAGCTCCCTTCCTAGCCCACACCTCGCCACCTTTTTTAGACCTGGCATCAGTGGGGAAAAGTCGTAGATTGTGGCGCAATTAATCAACTCCACAGAAAACAACTTATGCCCCACACCCAGGATTTTGCCTTTCCAGCTTATTTTGGGGTACATGGGCATACTAATCCATTTAATTTAAATAGTCATGATTGCTTCCGTCAATTTGAATATAATAAAATGCATATATCCACTTTTGTAACAATATCAAAATTTCAATAATAGTTATCCAAAAAGTTGCAGATCTAGCTTTATAAACATATATATATTGTAGGAAGGTGCAGGGGTCCGTCATTGACGCAAGGTACCTGTCACTGAGGTTCCTGGCCTCGGTGAGATAAGAACCGGTAATTTTGTGTGTCAGCGGCAGCTAGTGCTGGCTGACACTGTTTTACTTAGTGTTCTTATTGGGAGCAGCAAAAGAGCAGGGTGGGTGGCTGTTCCCCACGTCCAGGCCAGGTTTTGGGCTGGGTTTTAAAACCCCATCCAGCAGCTCAGCTGGGTGTGGAATGAACCTCCAGGTGATAATGGAGCTCTGTGTTTTGGGAGCTGAGAAGTTCTGCCATACTGCAAGGCTGAGAGCTGCCAGCTGGAAGCCAGGCGCCCTAAAGCCTGCTGTGGACTGCCAGGTGACGTGTTTTGAGTTCTGTGGACTCTTGATGTGTGAATTAACACGAGGATTCCTGCAGTGTGAATTAACACCAGGGCCCTGCCAAGTATTGTGTATCTTTTCTGCCTTTTTGTGTGAATAAACACTGACTTTTGCTTTTCAACCGTGGTTTTGCCTCTGTATTGCGTCCACTTACCCTGCCTACCAGAGCAAATCCCTATTATTGGTGGCTTGGAGTGGGCAAGCGCAGTGAGGCTGGCGGGAATGGCAAAATATTTTTGGTTTGCACACGGTTGTATGTCATTTATCAAACCGGCTAGATTCAAACCGGTGTCACGTGACGAAATGGAGGCTGTTATGAAGGCCGTCGTGGAGGCTAACATGCAGAAACGCGAGGCTAATAAGCAGCAGGAGACCAACCAGTTGCTGCTACAACATTTAATGGCTTTGCTGACAGCAGGAGCAACCCCAAGCATACACGATGCCAGGAAAGCAGTCCGTGCAGCGATCCCTAAAATGACCCCCGCAGACGACGTTGAGACCTACCTGGCGATGTATGAGAAAGTGGCCACCAGGGAAAAGCTGCCCCAAGACCAGTGGGCTGAGGTCATCGCTCCTTTTCTGACATCAGAGTCCCAGCGGGTGTTTTTCGATTTGCCGGACGATCAAGCGGCCGACTACCCAAAGGTAAAGGGGGAGATTTTGGCAAGACTGGGGGTGAATGTGCTGGTCCGGGCCCAGCAGGTGCATCAGTGGGGGTTCAAACCAGCGGAGCCCATGAGACCCCAGTATTATGACCTGCTCAACCTGTTGCAAAAGTGGCTACAACCTGACGTGCTGAGCCCGACTGCTATGTTGGACTGGTTGTTAGCAGACAAGTTCTGGAGGGCTCTGCCACCCCCTCTCCAATAATGGATTGGCCAGGTCTCTCCAGGTAATGCGCTGGAGATGGTCGACCTGGTGGAGCGCTATGAGGCTACCCGGAACTTACAGGGGGATTCTGTTTCGAGGGGGCAGTTAAATTCCGTAACTCTCCACCCCAGACCCAACAACCAGTGCCCTCTAAACCCGCCCGGGATATAACCCCTGTGGACCCCGCTCCAATAATCTGCTGGCGGTGTCGGGAGCCTGGCCATGTTCGAGCGGACTGTCCACATCAGGGGGAACCCATGAACACGAACTATGGCTTCCGTCAATCATTATATGCCAGTAAACTGTGTGCAGTTGGTGCTCCGGAGTCTCTGAACCACCTGTGCCAGGTTGAGGCAGCGGAGGCTCTGGTGACCCTGGTAAGGGCTTCCCTTGTACGCTCCGCTAAATACACCAGCCGTAAGGAGTCATGTGTATACATGGGGACTTAAAAGACTATCCTACTGCTATGGTGTCTCTGTCTATGGTTTCCGGCAGGTGGATCCACGAGGTGGCTGTCGCAACCAAGCTACATTATGAACTTATAGTAGGGAGAGACTTCCCGGGTTTCACAGCACTGTGGCCTGTTCCGAGAGTGACTGATACGCATGAGACAGATGCAACCTTAGCAGAGTGGCCCGGCTCAGGGGGGAGACCAGAACCCTGGGAACCTGAGTCAGAAGGGCCAGCGGTAGGGGTGACCGCCACTTCGGTGGAAGAGGAGGAGACAACCCCGCTGAGTGTAATGGTGGGAGACATGGAGGACTTGCCGCCGGGGCCTGAGCTAGCAGACCTCAATGTCTCCGGGGATAATTTTGGTACCGTGCAACACCGGTATCCAACCTTATCCCGAGCCTGGGAAAATGTACTAATGTCCTCATAATAGATGGTGAACCACAACAACCAGGGGCAAAGTCGGTGTTCCCCCATTTTGTGGTTCATCAGGATATGTTGTATCGGGTAAATCAGCTGCGAGGTGAATCAGTTGAACAGTTGGTGGTGCCCCAGGCTTATCGCAAACTCGTGTTAGAGTTAGCCCATCAGCATGTTCTCGGGGGTCATCTGGGAATGCAGAAAACAAAGGACCGGATACTACAACGGTTTTACTGGCCCAGTGTGTTTAAAGAGGTGGACGAGTTCTGTAAGTCTTGCCCAACCTGCCAGTCAACTAGCCCCCAGCCCCTTTTTCACAGTCCCTTGGTACCCCTCCCCATCATCGAGGTACCTTTTGCGCGAATCGCTATGGATCTGGTAGGTCCTGTACCGAAGTCCGCTAGGGGACACCAACACATTTTGATTGTCCTTGATTACGCTACTCGGTACCCGAAGGCAGTGCCACTGCGACATACCTTGGCGAAACGAGTGGGGCTACCTAAAGAGGTCCTGACTGACCAAGGGACCTCTTTTATGCCCAAGGTTATAAGGGAACTCTGAAAGTTGCTGCGTATTAAACAGTTACGGACATCCGTGTACCATCCACAAAGGACAGATTGGTTGAAAGTTTTAACAAAACTGTAAAAACTATGTTAAAAAGGGTGGTGACCAAAGATGGAAAGGATCGGGACCCTCTTCTGCCCTATCTCATGTTCTCAGTGTAAGAGGTCCCGCAGGCCTCTACTGGGTTCTCGCCCTTCGAATTCCTATATGGCAGACATCCTCGCGGCTTGTTGGACGTAGCCAAAGAGCCGTGGGAACAACAACCCACTCCGCATAAAAGCGTCCTTGAATATGTTACCAAGATGCAACAGCGGATAGAGACCGTTTTGCCTCTTGTCAGGGAACATGTGGAGGCCTATAATCGTCAGGCTCGGGTCCGCAACTTTAACCCGGGTGATCAGGTTTTGGTTCTGGTGCCGACCGTGGACAGTAAGTTCCTAGCCAGGTGGCAGGGGCCCTACGAGGTACGTGGAAAAATTGGAGAGGTAAATTACAAGGTACACTAGCCGGGGAGGCGAAAGCCGGAGCAGGTTTACCATGTTAATTTACTAAAACCTTGGAAGGATAGGGAAACCTGTACGGAAGATAGCCCGCGGCTTCCTTGGACAAGAGATTCCGGCTCCTATGTCTAATGCAAGGGAAGCGGTTGCCACAATAAAAATTGCTGACAGCCTCTCCTCTAAACAGGCCCAGGGAACAACGGAGAAACCGGATGTGTTCTCAGACCTCCCTGGACACACTTTCGTAATCCAACATGACATTGTCACTGAGCCTCAGGCAAAAATCCGGTTAAAGCCATACCGAGTACCCGAGGCTTTGCGAAAAGCCATCTCGGGTGAAGTGTAGCTCATGTTGCGGCTAGATGTCATTAAGAAGTCTAAAAGTGAGTAGGCCAGTCCTATAGTCTAAATTCCTAAGCCAGATGGGACGATCTGAATTTTTAACGATTTTCGAAAATAAACGAAATATCAAAGTTCGATGCATATCCAATGCCTCGGGTAGATGAACTAATTGAGAAATTAGGCCAAGCCAGGTATTTTTCTGTTTTGGACCTCACCAAAGGGTATTGGAAGGTGCCCTTGACGGAGGCTGCCAAAGAGAAAACTGCTTTCATTACACCAGAGGGGCTGTACCAGTATAAGGTGTTACCCTTTGGCCTGCATGGCGCCCCTGCCACTTTGCAGCGTCTAACGGATATCGTACTTCGTCCACGGCCTCGGCTTACCTGGACGATATTATCATTCACAGTACCAACTGGGAAACTCACCTGCCCAAAGTACAGACCGTAGTGGACTCCCTTCGAAAGGCGGGACTAACAGCTAACCCAAAGAAATGTGCGATAGGGTTCGAGGAGACTAAATACCTTGGGTATGTCATTGGGCGCGGAGTCATTAAACCCCAAGTAAGCAAAATAGAGGCGATACGGAATTGGCCCTGACATGCCACCTCTAGACAAGTAAAGTCATTCCTGGTAATGGTGGGCTATTACATGAGGTTTGTCCCCCATTTTGCCACTTTAGCGGCTCCGTTGGCAGGGCTTTTAAAGGGATGGAAGTCTGTGATAGTCCGCTGGAATGACCAGGCAGAAGAGGCTTTCTCCGCTTTGAAGTCGGCCCTTTGTGAGTCCCCGGTTTTGGTGACGCCCGGAATTTGTGGTACAGACTGATGCCTCCGCAGTAGGTCTCGGTGCAGTAGTCTCAGGAAGTCAACGGTGAGGAGCATCCCGTTGTCTTCCTCAGCCGTAAGCTCACTCCAGCGGAGACCCGGTACAGTATAGTGGAGAGAGAGTGCCTGTTCATCAAGTGGGCACTCGAGTCTATCTGCTATTATCTGTTGGGGAGGAAGTTCCATCTGGTGACCGATCACTCCCCTCTCAAGTGGATGAGCCAGGCCAAAGAGAGGAATGCTCGGGTCACCAGGTGGTTCTTGTATCTGCAAAATTTTAAGTTCACATTAGAACAGGGTTGAACAAAGGAGGGAGGTATGTAGGGAGGCGCAGGGGTCCGTCATTGACGGAAGGTACGTGTCACGAGGTTCCTGACCTCAGTGAGATAAGAACCTGTAATTTTGTGTGTCAGCGGCAGCTAGTGCTCGCTGACACTGTTTTACTTAGTGTGGCTGTAAAGCCAATCCAGGCCAGTTCTTATTGGGAGCAGCCAAAGAGCAGGGTGGGTGGCTGTTCCCCACGTCCAGGCCAGGTTTTGGGCTGGGGTTTAAAAGCCCAGCCTGCAGCTCAGCTGGGTGTGGAATGAACCTCCAGGTGATAGTGGAGCTCTGTGTTTTGGGAGCTGAGGAGTTCTGCCAAACTGCAAGGCTGAGAGCTGCATGAGAGCTGCCAGCTAGAAGCCAGGTGACCTAAAGCCTGCTGTGGACTGCCAGGTGATGTGTTTTGAGTTCTGTGGACTTTTGCTGTGTGAATAAACATGAGGATTCCTGCGGTGTGAATTAACACCAGGGCCCTGCCAAGTATTGTGTTTCTTTTCTTTTTGTGTAAATAAACACTGACTTTTCAACTGTGGTTTTGCCTCTGTATTGCGTCCGCTTACCTTGCCTACAAGAGCAAATCCCTACTATATATATATATATATATATATATATATATATATATATATATAATGTTGATTATAGAGTTAGATCTGCAAATTTTTGTTCAGTGTTAGCTGTTTGACTAATAAGCTCATCATCCCTTCTATAAATGCTGGGCTGCTTGTTCCACCCCTTACCTGACCAATAGATTTCTTTTGGCTTCGCTTGCTAGGCCCTGCAAAAGAGTTATATATATTTGTCTGTCTGTGTACCGGCTTTTGGCTGTTTCCTGGAGCCTGATTTGACCCTTGCCTGTTCACCATACTGACCCTGAGCATCCTGCCCTAAAATCTCGACTGTTTCACAAATTCCCACGTATTCTGCCTGCCCTGACCTCTGCCTGTTTTTCCTGATTGCCTATACTGCCTGATCCCTCGGTGCTTCGCACAGGCGTTCCTGACTTCAGTGAATCAGCAGCTAACCAAACCTGGACTATTCACAGACATAGTCGCTCTCTTGCAGCAAAGACCATATCCCTGTATATTGGTTAAAGGGTGAAAATCAGTGGACCACAAAGTTAATGGTCTCAGGGCTAGCCTAAAGTCAAACCACAGTGGACCCACACTCACTGCCCATACCAGACTGTTTCCTTAAAAGGGTATTCCAGGATTTTAATATTGGTGTCCTACCTTCAGAATAGGTCATCAGTATCTGATTTGTGGGGGTCAGACACACCACACCACCGCGCTGATCAGCTGTGTGAAGTGAATGGAGCAGCACTGCAGTTAGCAGCTCAAGCCACAACATAATGTACAGAGATATGTAGGTCTAGTGCCAAATTTTGGTACCTCAGCTACTCTGAAACAACTGATCAGCAGGGATGTGGGGCGTCGGATCCCTGCTGATCAGATATTGATGGTCTATCCTTAATAAATACTGGAATATCCTTTAATTAGCTAATAGATATATTATTCTATTTGCACATCCGATTTATGATAATGTGGTTTGATTGTATCAGGACATTACTCAAGCTACCTTTGCCTAGTGTAATTTTTGCCATGAGTACTCAGTTCTTTAATATGAGGTACCCAGGCTGATTCTGAGATTCTCAATCTTGGAAGGTTGCGACCAGTTTTAGTTTGCCTAAAGAAACAATTACAGAAACTGCAGATCCCCTTTATTTCGAATTTAAAATTGCACTCGGAAACATTTAGCGTTCTACATCGGCCAAGCCTTTAAAGATAACCAATGCTTTGGAACACAAAAAATCGGGAGTATCTTAATTTATGGAATGTTTTTTTCCAATTTTTTTATTTTTTTTATATTTTTATTTTACTCTTAATATTTTTGCATAATTTTATATTGAAGAAGACAAGGCCTGAGTTATAAACAGAAGGGACTGTGTGACTTATGAAAGATTACATAACACGAAAAAGACACTGGTTTAGTAAATATAACCCAATGTATAAAAACATTAAGTTGAAGTAGAATCCAGGAACTATTGAGTGGTACTTGAAAATTAATGAAGTGTGTTAAGTAGACAACCCAGATCTGGCTTGTCTGACTCACATTCAAACACATTTTTCTTAAATGAAGCATATGTAACCTGAGTAGAGAGGTCCTTTGTCCCCAGCGCTCTCTCATCAGATGTACGCCCTTTACACGAGAGTCCAGGCACCTTATAATTGGAAGCATATTTACAATGATGTTGCCAAATTCAGATGTTTATTTTGGTTGCAAGACCTTTGACCTGGTCCATGAGTAGCTGTTATTAGCAAATTTGGTGAGCAAAGCTACTAAAATTGTATCAAAAGAAATGTGTCTGTTTAATTTTTTTAGTAAATTAACAAAGAACTGCAAGAACAGTTCAGCAACTTATTCAAAAATTCTAACCATTTTTCTTTTAGCACTTAATGATTAGCACAATAATTGACTGGTAAGATTCATGCATTGCTGTATTGCAAAATCTTAGGACTTACCCCAGGTTCTATTCAATCTGGTGTGTTCACGCTTGTAATAGAGCTGGGCCAACTACAGTATGTTGTCAGTATTTAAAAGTAGGATGACAGGTGACTACATGGACTTTATTGGAGTCTATCAGGGCTCCGGTATTTTTGACAGTAAGAATAGCCCTGTGGAATCTTCTCATCAAAAATATATGAAAGGTTGATAGAAACCCCAAAGGATTGACACCTGACATATATATATACAGTACAGACCAAAAGTTTGGACACACCTTCTCATTCAAAGAGTTTTCTTTATTTTCATGACTATGAAAATTGTAGATTTACACTGAAAGCATCAAAACTATGAATTAACACATGTGGAATTATATACATAACAAACAAGTGTGAAACAACTGAAAATATGTCATATTCTAGGTTCTTCAAAGTAGCCAATAAATCGGCCTTCATACATGTCCCTTGGAGTAGTAGAAAGTTTATAACTCTCTATTTCCTCCATGGCTATCCAAAATGATCCCCAATATTCAACTTTTTGGTATACTAGAACTATTACTTTGCAAAACCTGAATGTAAAGTGACAAACTATTGCATATAGTAACAATAATAATAATAATAATAATAATAATAATAATAATAATGTCTAATTAAATAATATACCTAAAGGGAGATATGGATGTCACCAATGAGTACTAAGTGTTTTTTAAGAAAAGCACCAATGATTTCCAATCCCTATAATACTTGCGTAAATTTTTTAAACAAAGAGCTATCAATTGCTCTATTTCATATATATATATATATATATATATATATATATATATATATATACAGTACAGACCAAAAGTTTGAACACACCTTCTCATTCAAAGAGTTTTCTTTATTTTCATGACTATGAAGGCATCAAAACTGAATTAACACATGTGGAATTATATACATGACAAACAAGTGTGAAACAACTGAAAATATGTCATATTCTAGGTTCTTCAAAGTAGCCACCTTTTGCTTTGATTACTGCTTTGCACACTCTTGGCATTCTCTTGATGAGCTTCAAGAGGTAGTCCCCTGAAATGGTCTTCCAACAGTCTTGAAGGAGTTCCCAGAGATGCTTAGCACTTGTTGGCCCTTTTGCCTTCACTCTGCGGTCCAGCTCACCCCAAACCATCTCGTTTGGGTTCAGGTCCGGTGACTGTGGAGGCCAGGTCATCTGGCGCAGCACCCCATCACTCTCCTTCATGGTCAAATAGCCCTTACTTTCAAAGTTTTCCCAATTTTTCTGCTGACTGACTGACCTTCATTTCTTAAAGTAATGATGGCCACTCATTTTTCTTTACTTAGCTGCTTTTTTCTTGCCGTAATACAAATTCTAACAGTCAGTAGGACTATCAGCTGTGTATCCACCTGACTTCTCCTCAACGCCACTGATGGTCCCAACCCCATTTATAAGGCAAGAAATCCCACTTATTAAACCTGACAGGGCACACCTGTGAAGTGAAAACCATTTCAGGGGACTACCTCTTGAAGCTCATCAAGAGAGTGCCAAGAGTGTGCAAAGCAGTAATCAAAGCAAAAGGTGGCTACTTTGAAGAACCTAGAATATGACATATTTTCAGTTGTTTCACACTTGTTTGTTATGTATATAATTCAACATGTGTTAATTCATAGTTTTGATGCCTTCAGTGTGAATCTACAATTTTCATAGTCATGAAAATAAAGAAAACTCTTTGAATGAGAAGGTGTGTCCAAACTTTTGGTCTGTACTGTATATAAATAAAACTTTGCTGGGCTTAAAGCCCCATCGTGTTCTCTGTGTCAGTCTATATTTTTTATTCTATGTATGTAGAAAGACTGAGCACTCGCCAGCTGGACCAAGTGAAGACCAAGAACAAGTATATATAATGTAAGAGTAATTTATTGGTGGAATATTAATAAATAGCTCTGAAATTATAATGCAATAAAATATAAAATACAATACTAATATAATATGATGTAGTACCCAAATAACGAATTAAAATGTAATAATAGCACCTACATAGATACAATAATATAACATAAACAATGCTAAAAAGAGATAAAAAAGGGCAAATATAGTAATATAGATGATATAAAAAACAGTATAAAATGTAGAAGTGGTTATATATTCGATAAGTATTCGGTATATATTCGATGAACCACTGCACAGTCCAGTGAAGAAATATGCCAGGTATAGTGTCCGATGATAAAAGCGGATAAATGTCCCTGTATTTAAAGAGATAGATTCGCTTGTATAGAAACAAATCAACGTACAGTCTAGGAATAGGAATGCACCTGTTATATGCCGTCTGTTGTGAGTATAACCGTGGCGTCCCACGAGGCTCACTGAATCAGATTAGGCAGTACCTGGGTCTAGTCGCTTGCTCAAGGTGGTCATGTAGCTCTCAGCATGAGAGATTTCTTGATAGCTTTTCACCGATGTTGCAAGCCTGGACCTAGTTGGTAATTATCAAGGCGTCTTACTTCGTTCGCATTTGCGCGGTGTCACTGTTCCGGCAAAATTAGAATCCAATTGTCGGGATGTAAGGGTCTCATAAATGTTCATCAGCTGATGTCCAAAGTGTACAGAAACCAAACGCGTTTCGGGGTCCTTTCCTGGCCCCTTCCTCAGTGGTGGTCTGTCAGAGGGGTTTAATCCTCCTTTTATACCCAACATCCCTTAAAATAAGATGGAACGAATGAAAATGTGGTAGTGGATCTGGTCATACATAAATCCTGGCATGGAGTAGTCCAGATAATTGTTCTTTTTATACAGAAGAGTGTTTTCAGATGTTGTTTTTGCCATCATTCTAAGTAGTCATGTTATCTGGCATAACTCAACTTTAGTAATCATATTGTCTGGCATATTTCGATTTTCAACTATATTTTCAGCAAATCATATTGTCTAGCATTTCTCAAATTTATTATACAATTTTTTTATGTGCGTTAGCAATGCGGTTTCATGCTTTACAAAACGCAGATGCGGTTTTTCCCAATGCATATGCGTTTTGTTGTCCTTTGTATGTAGGAGTATAAATTATATTGTTTTTCGTTGATTTTACATCATAACATACTATTTGACTAAAAATAAAAATAAAAATCAACATAAAATAAGAAATATACAATCATAATATGCATTTTTATAAAAAATATAAGATATAAAATATAAAATAGTGTTGAAATATGTATATCGTTATCTATAGGCTATACATATGTGGAGGCACAGACTGTCGGTTTAAAACATACTTTTAAATATAATATCACAAGCAATTTTATTATATTATAAGAAATGATTATATATAAAATATGACAATGTTTAAAAAGGTTAACAATATTTGAAAAAATTAGTGCGGGCTATCTTAAAACGGTGTTAGAAGCTGTATTTCATGATCCCTATTACTTGATTGTAGAGTCACCGGAGAGTCAAGTAATAGGGATCATGAAATACAGCTTCTAACACCGTTTTAAGATAGCCCGCACTAATTTTTTCTAATATTGTTAACCTTTTTAAACATTGTCATATTTTATATATAATCATTTCTTATAATATAATAAAATTGCTTGTGATATTATATTTAAAAGTATGTTTTAGACCGACAGTCTGTGCCTCCACATATGTATAGCCTATAGATAACGATATACATATTTCAACACTATTTTATATTTTATATCTTATATTTTTTATAAAAATGCATATTATGATTGTATATTTCTTATTTTATGTTGATTTTTATTTTTATTTTTAGTCAAATAGTATGTTATGATGTAAAATCAACGAAAAACAATATAATTTATACTCCTACATACAAAGGACAACAAAACGCATATGCATTGGGAAAAACCGCATCTGCGTTTTGTAAAGCATGAAACCGCATTGCTAACGCACATAAAAAAATTGTATAATAAATTTGAGAAATGCTAGACAATATGATTTGCTGAAATATAGTTGAAATCGAAATATGCCAGACAATATGATTACTAAAGTTGAGTTATGCCAGATAACATGACTACTTAGAATGATGGCAAAAACAACATCTGAAAACACTCTTCTGTATAAAAAGAACAATTATCTGGACTACTCCATGCCAGGATTTATGAATGACCAGATCCACTACCACATTTTCGTTCCATCTTATTTTAAGGGATGTTGGGTATAAAAGGAGGATTAAACCCCTCTGACAGACCACCACTGAGGAAGGGGCCAGGAAAGGACCCCGAAACGCGTTTGGTTTCTGTACACTTTGGACATCAGCTGATGAACATTTATGAGACCCTTACATCCCGACAATTGGATTCTAATTTTGCCGGAACAGTGACACCGCGCAAATGCGAACGAAGTAAGACGCCTTGATAATTACCAACTAGGTCCAGGCTTGCAACATCGGTGAAAAGCTATCAAGAAATCTCTCATGCTGAGAGCTACATGACCACCTTGAGCAAGCGACTAGACCCAGGTACTGCCTAATCTGATTCAGTGAGCCTCGTGGGACGCCACGGTTATACTCACAACAGACGGCATATAACAGGTGCATTCCTATTCCTAGACTGTACGTTGATTTGTTTCTATACAAGCGAATCTATCTCTTTAAATACAGGGACATTTATCCGCTTTTATCATCGGACACTATACCTGGCATATTTCTTCACTGGACTGTGCAGTGGTTCATCGAATATATACCGAATACTTATCGAATATATAACCACTTCTACATTTTATACTGTTTTTTATATCATCTATATTACTATATTTGCCCTTTTTTATCTCTTTTTAGCATTGTTTATGTTATATTATTGTATCTATGTAGGTGCTATTATTACATTTTAATTCGTTATTTGGGTACTACATCATATTATATT
Organism: Bufo bufo; assembly: GCF_905171765.1. NCBI lineage: Eukaryota > Metazoa > Chordata > Amphibia > Anura > Bufonidae > Bufo > Bufo bufo. The sequence goes on along the minus strand of NC_053395.1, from coordinate 195,063,111 downwards.
AGTATTGTATTTTATATTTTATTGCATTATAATTTCAGAGCTATTTATTAATATTCCACCAATAAATTACTCTTACATTATATATACTTGTTCTTGGTCTTCACTTGGTCCAGCTGGCGAGTGCTCAGTCTTTCTACATACATATACTACAATCCCTTTTATGACTGGGTGAGTCATAGTAGACTTAGCAGCACCCACTTCCACAGCTGTGTACAGAGTGAGCCACCATACTTTAAGTGTATATTTTTTATTCGGCCAAATGGTGTCATAGTGCAACCGCCGGCTCGGAGTCGAGTTTCAAAGTCCCACAGGGTTACCGGCATGGTGGATAAGTTAGGTCGCCCTATCAAACATTTAGGGAGATCCCAGATTTGCAACAACTTCAATTTCTCAGCTTGTAATTACAGCCAATGTCATCTGCTTCATGTCTGCACCAATTGTTTCAGAGCTCACCCTAAGATAGCGTGCACATTAAAGTTTGATACAGCTTACATGAACACTGATTATTTACAGTTATGTCTGCAAGGTCATCATGATCCTAAGTTCGTAAATTTCTTGATCACCGGGTTCGTGGTAGGGTTCCATACAGGACTGGTCGCCCTGCCAGAGGTTACGTACGAGTGCAAAAATTTACAGTCTGCGGAGAGGGCTGGAGGGTTAGCCCGGTAGGGGTAGTCATAGGTAAATTTTGCAGAAAGGAGAGGCTGATCTACGACCTCTCAGCCCCGCATGCTTCTCACATTGCCAGCCTCAATTCCATCATTCCGTCAGAGGAAGTCAGCATGAAGTATTCTACGATATATCAGGCCATAGCAAGCATCATGCAGTTAGGGCCTGGGACCTACTTGTCTAAGGCAGACATATCCGATGCTTTCAAACTCCTTCCCATCATGCCTGCGCTCTGGCAATGGCATGGTATAAAATGGAGGCGTTTGTACTATTTTGCCACGAAGCTAACGTTTGGCTCCAAGAGTACCCCTTGGTTGTTTGATTGTTTGATCTGTTTGCGCAGATCCTGCATTGGATTTTGGAAACCAAGTTCCACTGCGAACATGTCATCCACTATCTGGATGATTTTTTGCTGATTGAACGTCTGGGACGTACACCTCAGGGGCTTGAAACCTTACCAACAGTTTTATCCCAGCTAGGTGTGCCAGGGTCACCCAGGGAGGTCGAGGGCCCATCCACTGTTATCACGTTCCTGGGCATTGTGCTAGATTCCGGGAACATGTTAGCTAGACTGCCTGAAGACAAACTGGTGAGGATTAAGGGTGTGAGTGGTGGTGACTGTGTTAGTCTAATGAGGTTCACTGGGGACCAGTGGACCAAACAAGACCAGTCAAAAAGATAGACCCCCAATTTGAAGAGCCAAATCCCAGAGTAGTACAGTTGGATCAGATAAACCCGCAGAATGATCTAGAGAGTATTTGGCAAGCGATTTAGTGCTACAAGGAGACAAGCATGAAGAAAGTGACCCAAAAATTATGGGTATTGGTATACCAGGCGATAGACCCCCCAATTGAATCCGCAACTATGGGGTTCGCTGGTATCCAAAAATCACATTCGATTGTTGTATATACACTGAGGTATACAAACATACTGGGTGTATAATAACAAATAGTAATAATAAAATAGGATAACTCACTTCACAGGGGGATGGCCCGCTGGATAAACTCAGAACACCAGACAGGACCAACAACCCCCCAGGCCAGGATCGCCTGTAGGATCTCAAATGCTGATCGTTGCCCAGTGTGGAAGAAAAGGCTTCACTTTAGTATTATTAACAACATTCTGCGGGCTTATCTGATCCAACTGTACTACTCTGGGATTTGGCGCTTCTAATTGGGGGTCTACCTTTTTGACTGGTCTTGTTTGGTCCACTGGTCCCCAGTGACCCTCATTAGACTAACACAGTTACCACCACTCACGTTCTTCTACACGCTGATCTCTTTCAGCGTAGTCACCCCTTTTAGCTGCCTTTCCCCTCTCTCCAATCCAATACCCCTCTTTTTACCTCCTTTTTCTACTATCCATCCACTGGCGCCTCCAGTTTTATCCTATCTCTTGGAGTCTTCCAACAGATTGGATTAACCCTCGCGTTTTTTTCCTTTCTCTATACATATTTACTCAGGATTAAGGAAGTCATCCACAGGTTCACAGTAGTGAGGGTGGCGACGAAGGTGGACTTACAGTCGTTATTGGGGATGTTAAACTTTGCTATGCGTATTATTCCATAGGGTAGGTCATTCATTTCCCGTCTGTTGGCTTTTCTTCCCGTGGCACCACAGCAGGATAGTCCAGTACAGCTAGATGGCCAGGCAGTGGCAGATCTACTCATGTGGGACCACTGGAATGGGATTTCTTTTTTCATCCCCGCTGCTTCTAGGTCGTCTCCCATGGTCTTTTCTGATGCTTCCACTGGTACTGGTTTTGCAGCCATTTTTGGCACCCACTGGATGCCTGGGACATGGCCCGCAGAAGTTAGACAGATCCCGGGTTTTTTACAACTTCAGCCTTGCTTGAACTGTACCCCATAGTGGCTGCCGCATACGTTTGGGGTAGCTCATGGGCCAATTCCACGGTTGGGTTCATTTCACATAATTCGGCTACAGTGGACATTTTAACAAAAGGTAGATCTAAATCCCCACACGTTATGTCTTTCATGAGACGTTTAGTGCAGCTCTCGTTACAACGTTACAATACAACTTTCACTACTGTTGTTCCCATGTACGAGGTACACAGAACGTGGCGGCTGACGTGTTGTCATGGACTAACTTCTCCCTCTTTTCACAGGTCATGCCAGAACGGACGTCATAGGGGCTTCGATTCCTCCTTACTCAGCGTTAGTTCTGGACTAGCAAACCATCTGGTTACTGCACACAGCCTGGTAGCCAGGTCACTGGCATTTAACACGGCTAGGAGTTACAACAGAGGTTGGGATCTGTTCGGCAGGTTTCAGAAGAGATACCCCCAGGGAAATACTAGCTTTATAGATTATATTTTGGCGTTCATAGGATACTGCCACTCGGAATTGAAGTTGTCCCACAACACTGTTCGGTCCTACCTGGCTGGGGTACAACATTTCTCTGCCATAAGCGGGGGTCACTGTTTTCTGCTCATGTTATCAAGGCCGCCTTGAGGTTTGGGTAAATGTAGTACGGAAGGCCAGCGTCGCAGACAGGCCATCACTGGTAAGATCTTTTGGGACTTGTCTGACATGTTGGATAGAGCCCCTTACGGTGTACTCCCCAGTTTAGTGCTTAAAGCCGCCATTTACTTAGCATTCTACGGGTTCATGAGGCCGGACGAGTTCACGTGCACTTCGACCAATAGCAGGTTTGTCAGCCTCAACCAGTTGAGCCTGAGCCCCTACGGTTACACGCTGTCCTTACCCACCACCAAGACATCTTAGACAGGACCCCCCACTCAGGTAATTTTCTTTCCGACGTCCCATGGTGCCATGTTCAGGTCTTTCAGCAGTTACTGACAGCCTTAGCAGACCGAGACCCAGACAGTCCTCTTTTGCCATTTCCCACAGCATCACTCACCACCTCTCAGTTTGTATGTCATGTCCAATTAAGGGTTGAACCCGGCAACCGTGTCGGGTCACTCTTTCAGGATAGGTGCAGGATCCGCTGCCTCCAGGAACAGAGTGCCGGCCCATATTATCCGCAAACTAGGTCGTTGGCGCTTTTCGTGTTTTAATAGGTATATACCTCAGCCCAATCAAGAGATGTTGCTTGCATTTCAGGATTTAGTCATGTAGTGTTGGTTTGTAATATAGTATTGCTAATCATCGAGTTGTGGTGTTTTGCCCTCTTTTAGGCATCCCTCCTATGCAGCGGTTATAGCACAATTCAAGCCTCTTAGATCTAGTTAGTTAGGCAGGTTGATGGTCACGTCTCTAGTTTCATTCGTCACACAGGTAGCCGTGACCACAAGTATGAAGGCTGATTTATTGGCCTGTATTTGTGGAAGGGGGTACAGCAGCCTTCATTAACCTCACAGGTGTTCCCTTCTGGGCTCAGCGTCGATGCTGTGTACCCTCCCAACCCGCAATTCTTTTTCATGTTACATCTTAAAGGGTATGCCCTCTTTTAGGCATCCCTCCTACGCAGCAGTTATGGCACAATTCAAGCCGCTTAGATCTAGTTAGTTAGGCAGGTTGATGGTCACGTCTCTAGTAGCCGTGACCACAAATACCATATAGAGCTATGGGTCCAGAATTCTGCAGTCTGTCATTCTATAAGTGATGTACAGACCATGAAGCACTTGACAACTTGTCAAGAAGGAAGGATAATCTATAGAGATACAGTATGTGTGAAGAGTCAGAATTGTGATTAACCAATAATCTGATTTTCCTTTCCATCTCATTTCTATCTTTATAGGCAATAATATTGTTTTCAAAAGCAGTTAAGGGAGAGCTGGCCTAAGTATCACTACATAGATTATCAACAATCATAGATGTATGAGAGAGAGAGAGACACAAGAGGTAACATTCTTTTCAACCTGATTGCTTTGGACTGAGAGGATAATCAGGTCAAATGAACTATAATTAGCACTTATCTTTTTCACTGTGTAAAACTATTGGATTTTTCAGTGAATTGCTGTTGGGTGCAGATAAATTTATTTCAATTATATATGACATTTCACTTGGCAGGTCTCAAACTTTTGGAAATGGTACATTTATGCTTATATTTCACTTGTGAAGTTCTGTTATTGATATTATCCCATCGACTCATTATTATTGTGACTTGTTTTTGATAAATATGAAAAAAATAAATGTACAGAACCCTTCAAAAATGTGGCAAAACAAAAGGGGGCATTTATATAGTAACATATTAACATAATTTGTTAGGCTGAAAAAAGACATCTGTCCATCCAGTTCAGCCTGATCCATCTAGGTCAGCCGTTACTAATCTATTTACAACACCTTTGTGGCATAAATAGGTCTAAATTTTATTGCATGCCATTTGTGTAGTAAAATGTAATGCAAGGCACCAACAAGACAGACCAGTGTAGATGAAGCAAGGGGTTTATTCGAAAGAAAATAAACAAAGTCCAGGCAAACTTCACTGGTAACAAATAACAGGAATATGAAAACAAGGGGAAGCCAGGTGTAGTCCCAATCCGTGCTTTAAATCGCTGTGCACACTTGCCAGACGACAGGATGCGTCACAGGGGATTCCAGATCCTGGGTCCCTCTGGAAAGGACGGAGTCCAGGTAACCTTCAGTCACTAGCACAAGTAGTTATGACCTGTATTTGGAAAGGGAAGGAAAACAGTGGGCAGTGACCTACCGGGGAGACCACCTTTTATGTGCCTGCTAACAAATCCCAGAGCGCCAAGTGTCCATTCCCCATAGGTCATGAAACTGCCCTACACCTGTGTACAAGCCCTTGGCCGGTCATTGGTCAATTAGACCAATGCCGGCCCCCTAATCTACTTTGTATTTGTGGTCAGGTGCTATTACTATCACTGGTCGGCGAAGTGCATAAGAAGCGCGTACGCGCGACCACGCATCCCCTTGCGAACCCATTCTCGAGCATACACGCGGACGCCCGACAGGCTCAGCGAGAGTACGCAAGCGCGTCGACATGGACACCGAAGTGGAATCCGCAAGAGGTACCGAAGACAAGCTCGGCCACAGTGTACTGCGACTAGCCTGACCAACCTGTCCCCGAGACCCCGGCGGTCTTCCCCTCCAGCACACATGCGAACGCATCCTTGCGTCAGTTCGCAATGAGGTTGGATCTGGTGTATCAGTAACCTGTCTCGCGTAACCTGTTTCGCCGCTCCACGAGGACCCTATTTGTCACAACCGGAGTGCGAGACAGGTGAGGATCTTACATAAAATGTGCAACTTTTCCCAGCTCAAGCCACTTTTCCAAAGTGGCTAGAAAAGGGGGCATGATGTGGGCAGGAAAGCAGGTGGGCCGACAGGCCCGGCTCATTTATTATTTTCTACGATGGTGAGTTACTACTTTCCATGAGTTAAGTCTGTTGCGTGGCCTGTCGGATGAAGCGCCAAACTTATGTAGAGGCCTGCACCTCTACATAACTTTGGCGCTTCCTCCGGCACCACAGAGAGACTTGAGACCTGCATTTTCCAAAGTTCCCCAAATGTCCCCCAAAGTTTGTTTATTCACCCAAAATGGTTTTAAGTATTTTGAGTGAATAAAATAATTTAGTTTTTTTTTAAATTTTTGGAGGATGCTGTTAATTTTTTATTTTTTTTAAGTGGATTTTGTGGTCAAGTATCCTGGACTAGCACTTCTATTGCCTATATATAAAACATCCAAATTCAAAGTTCTCACATATACTTTTTTTCTACATGTATTTATATTTTAATATACTTCTTATGTGTTTGGTGGTGTTTTTACCAGTAACATTTTGTACTGTACATGCATTTGGTGTTTTTAAAGGGGCATTTCCATTGGACATTTACGACATATACACAATATATGCCATAGATATGATAGGTCGAAAATAGCCAAATATGCTTACTCAGTCCCCTAGCAGTGATTAGAGGTTGCTGTACATGAACTCCATACACTGCAGTCCATGACAGGGCCTGATTTTTTTATATAGAGTCCCTAACAAACATATATGGCATATTCTGTGGATATGGTACAAATGTCCAGTTGGGACAACCCCTGTAAGTTAAAAACACCATACTACATGCTACATTGTGATAAAAGAAGCACTAAGTCGAAAAATGCTATAAAAACTGGAAAATCTCAAGCTCGTTCTATGTGGTCTTGTGCTAAAATAAACAAAAATAACGTTTCAATCTACAATTAATCTCCCCTTAATGAAAAAAATGAAAGTCACATTTTAGAAATGTTTACAAATTTATTAAAATGGAAAAACTTTTAATTTTGTCTGGACAGAAGTATTCACACCCTTTTCTATGACCCTTGAAATTTAGCTCTGGGAGCCTCCCATTTTTCTTGTTTCTACACCATGATTGGAGTCCACCGGTGGTAAATTCAGTTTATTGGACATGATTTGGAAAGACTCTGACCTGTCTATATAAAGTCTCACACCTGACAATGCAAATCAGAGCAACAAACACTTTAATTTTTAAATGGAAGATGTTTCGAGCAATCCAATTCTAAAACTAAATAATCAGGGCGAAGGGCCCTTATAAGAGAAGTGACCAAAAACCCAATGGTCACCGGCTGAGCTCCGAAGATCCTGTATGCAAATGGAAGAAACTTCTAGAAGGTTACCCAGCACTCCTGGGCTTAATTGCAGAGTGGCTAAAAAGAAGACTCTCCTCAGTAAAAGACAATTCTAAGCATAATGCTTGAAGGAAACCAGGCACTGCTCATCACCTGCCCAATACCATCCCTACAGTGAAGCATAATGATGGCAACATCATGCTGTGGGTGTTTTTTCAGTGGCTGGGAGAACGGGACTAAACAGGGCTGAGGGAAAGCTGAATAGAGCAAAGAACTGAGATATTCTTCATGAAAACCTGATCCTGAGTTTTCTGGGCCTCAGACTGGGTCAGAGGTCTACCTTCCAACAAGGCAATGACCCTAAGCACACAGCCAAGACAACACAAGAGAGGCTTAGGGACAACTCTGTGAATGTCCTTGAGTGGCCCAGCCAGAGTTCTGACTTGAACCAAATCACAAATCTCTGTAGAGACCTAATAGTGGCTGTTTATCAATGGGCCCCATCCAAGACATAGCTTGAGAGAATCTGCAGAGAAGAATGGCAGAAAATCGCCAAATTCAAGTGTGTAAACCTTGTGACATCATACCCAAGAAGACTGGAGGCTGTAATCGTTGCTAAAAGTCCTGAGTAAAGGGTCCGAATTTTTATGTCAATGCGGTATTATAGTTTTTCCTTTTCATTTCATCTGCAAAAATTTAGGACAATCTGTTTTCACTTTGTCATTATGGGGTATTGGGTGCAGAATGATGGGGTAAATTTTAAACTTGATTTTTATTTTAGCACACATTACAAAATGGAAACAATGGAAAGGGTCTGAAGACTTTCCAGATGCACTGTAACATCTGCTCGAAGTTTGTATGTTCTCCCCATGTTTCCGTGAGTTTCCTCCGGATACTCCGGTTTCCTCCCACACTCCAAAGACACTGATAGGGAACTTAGAGTGTGAGCCCCATTCGGGACAGCTTGATGCTAATGTCTGTAAAGCGCTGCAGACTATAGCAGCGCTATATAAGTGCCTAAAATAAATAAATATACATAATCACAAGCAATATTTGTACTGATTTTCCGCTGAAGTGTTTTCTTCATACATTAGAGATTAAAAGATCTTCTCTTTTCTTTTGTCTATTTGGCGGTATTTCTGATGATGATACAGGTCTCTAGTATTTTATATTTCTGCAGGTTCATCCATTCCTTAATTCTCACTAGCTCGTTCAATGTGTTCTTTCAACTTTTTCTCTGCCAAAGGCTTATTCCATGTGTCCTGGCAAGTAAGCACTACAATAGCCAAGGTCGTATCTGATACATCCTTGCTACTAAAGCCTTTCGCTCATGTTAGATTGTGGCTAGTGAGACGTCGCGGGCAGCGAGCGTGGTATGCTACTCTGAATGCTTGCGAACATGCTCTTGCTATAAGACACTCAAGCCAAGTGCACAAGTAAATATAACTTCAAGAATGCTTGGAGACGCAGGCATTATGTCAATTGTTTGAAATCATGAACGAACATCGTAGATGTATAGTCTTTTATATTTATTTAGTTGAATGCTTTTGCACAATGCTTTTGCTAATAAATGCACTGAAGATTAAGCATCAGGTGTGAATACAGCTAATGAAGATGGAAGATGAAGATTGGTGTTGATAGCCAGGAGTGGGAACTTGGCGTTTTCAGATTATAAACCGCAGTTGTTTGCTGAAACTAGATTGCAGATAGAGCCATAATTTGGTCTTGTATTAAAGCACACGTGGGGGAGGGGGTCTTTGTTTTCACAAATGGTGTTCTCCTGACTCTCCTTCAAATGGCAATTGTCAGGGGACATAATAATCCTCTGTTGTATTTTAACTGTCCAATCCTTTTGTTCTCAGTAGAGAAGCAACTACCAGAAATGTCTACCATCTCCCTATACACTATATACATGCTCTTGGCAGAGCAGACTTGTGCAGGGGATGGCACAGACATCCATTCAGCCCACAGTTCTCTTATGTGTATGGCCTGTCTTACTTTTTTAGGTGTGAAATCCATGTATTTTATATGTACTTCCTTTTTTTTGGGGGGGCATTTACAGCCTACAATCATTTTTGGTCCTTTCAGCTCTGATGATTTTACGAAGAAATGTGCATAATACGTGCATGTTGAACTTTTATTTTTAGGATTGTATGATTTTTTAAACCAGCCCTACCTAAGTAAGCCCTAAAAACACGCATTAAGGCTAGAGATGAGCGAAATGAAGCTGACAAAGTCAGTAAAATGGCGGCTGCACGTGTTAGGACTCAGGACATGGAGCATGGAACTCTGGGAAGCCAATCAACAGCCAGCAGTGTGATGTCACAGCCCCAAAAATACGGCAGCCATTTTAGATTGTATTAGACACTGTACTGTTGCATTTTTTTCTGGTGAAAGCGTATAGGGGCGTATTTCAGTACTACCAGAGAAATATATACGCACTTCACTATTTAATTGTTTTCTGGTTAAAGCGTATAGTGGCCTAATTCATTTCAACAAGAAATATATATTCCTCAGGTCACTTCTACAGCTATTTCTGGTGAAAGCATATAGGGGTGTATTTCAATAAAAAAAGAAAAATATATACGCACTGCACTGTTGCAGTTATTTCTGTTGAAAGCTTATAGGGGTGTTTTTCAGTAAAAAAAGACATATATGCACTGCACTGTTGCAGTTATTTCTGATGAAAGCGTATAGGGGCGTATTTTAGTACTACCAGAAAAATATATATGCACTTCACTATTTAATTGTTTTCTGGTTAAAGCGTATAGTGGCCAAATTCAGTTCAACAAGAAATATATATTCTCAGGTCACTTCTGCAACTATTTCTGGTGAAAGCATACAGGGGCGTATTTCAGTAAAAAAAGAAAAATATATACGCACTGCACTGTTGCAGTTATTTCTAGTGAAAGCGTATAGGGGCTTATTTCAGTACTACCAGAAATATATATAAGCACTTCACTCTTTAACTTTTTTCTAGTCAAAGCGTATAGTGGCTTAATTCAGTCCAACAAGAAATATATATTCTCAGTGCACTGCTGCAGTGATGTCTGTTGTAAGCGTACAGGAGCGTATTTCAGTACTTCAAGAAATATATATAAGCACTTCAATTTTTCATTTTTTTTCTGTTCAAAGCAGACAAAAAGAAGAATATATTTGTCGCTTTTAGTTTTTTTAAAATTTCCAGTTCATTGGTTTATTTCAGTTACAAGTATGTCAGGCAGAGAAGTGCCAAGCCATGCACAGAGGAGTGGCAGAGGCCTGAATGTTTCTGGCGCAAGAAGAGGTCGCAGCAGAACAAGGGGTCGTGGAAGCAGTAGTCGCAGTGAGAGGCCTGTACTACCAGTGTCATCTAGCAGTCGTGTCTTGACCAGCAACCCTGCAATTATTTATTGGTCTACTCGGTCATCCACGTCATCTCAAGTGACATCAGACACTCCCAGCCAACAGTTGGTGAGTTCTTCAGACACAACTCTTAGTTGGCATGGCCCGGGAGCAGGCCCTGTGCCCTCACCTGTCCTCAACCTGCCTCTGGCCTTTTCTGTTCCATCACCGCAAGAAGTACTGTACTACATGCAGTGGGCTCTACTTTACTTTTCAGTGAGGATGAGCTACTAGAGGACAGTCAGCAGCTACTGCCCAGCCAAGATGTGGAGGAGATATCCACCACTTCCTCCGCTAGGTGGGCAAATAGTGATGAGGAGAGTGGCATGGGAGCTTGTGTTGCGAGTGGTCAGAGACCGTTGAGGAGGACATCAGTGATGTACAGACACTACTTGATGATGATGAAGCCGATAGCACTTGGGAGCCGGGTGAAGAAGGGGCTTCGTCATCATCAGAAGAAGAGGGTGGCAGCTTGCCTGTCAGGCAGCGGCTGAGCCAGCAAGTCGCTAACGTGGCCGGCAGGGTGGCAGCAGTGGGAGATCAGGAGCCTAACAGGCAAGGGGTAGACCACCCGCTTTGCAGCAGCCTACCTGCCGGAAAAGGAATGGTGCACAGGTTCACGGAAGCAGCAGCGGTAGCAGTAAACCAGTGACTAGTGTTATGGGGAAAATCAGGTACTTGGCCGGTGGTGTGGCAGTTTTTTGTGAAGCCACCAGAGGAGGTCAACATGGCCATATGTAGAATATGTGGGCAGAAGGTGAAGCATGGGCAGGGCACCACGGCCCTGCGTCAACATATGCAGCGTCACCAAAAAGTGTCCTCGGAGAACCGTTGCTCTGATGTGGTGGTCCAACCTGCCGCAGCTACCGCTACATCACCCAGTGGCACGCACCCAGTTTCAGCCAGTCAAGGCTCCACCACCTCAGCCGAAGGGAGCTGTCTGTCAATCCCATCTTCTGCTGGTCCAGATGCTCCTGTTTATACTCCTCATCAATCATTCCGTCAGCAAGCGATCACCGAAGCGATTGCCAAGAGACAACAGTATGCGTGCACGCATCCAACAGCGCAGAATCTGAACGTGCTCCTGTCTAAGTTTCTGGTGCTTCAGTCCCTCCCTTTCCAAGTGGTGGACTCTATACCTTTCAGAAAATGATGGCTTGTGCTGAGCCGAGGTGAAGAGTCCCAAGCCGTCATTTCTTTGGGAAAAAGGCAGTACCAGCCCTGCACACACATGTAGAACAGAAGGTTAGCCAGTCCTTGAGCCTGTCGGTGTCTGCCAAAGTGCATGGCAGAGCCGACATGTGGAGCTGTAACTACAGTCAGGGAAAATACATGTCCTTTACAGCCCACTGGGTGAATGTGGTTCCTGCATAGCCACACCAGCAACTTGGACAGGTTACGCCGCTTCCGCCTCCACGTTGTCGCGCCGTTGGTTCTGCGACAATGTCCACCTCTGCCTCCTCATCCTCCACCATGTCCTCAGCCTCCACTGCAGGGACAGGTCACAGTGCCCCTCCAGCATACCACATGTGCAGGGCTCGGTGGTGTCACGCTGTTCTGCCTTGGCGAATGGAGTCACACAGGGGAGGAACTGCTCCGTGTGATGCATCAAGAAATCGAATCCTGGCTTTCTCCGCGACAATTCAAAATCGGAACTATGCTGAACGACAATGGGAAGAACATGGTGTCGGCTCTGCGTCAAGGAAGGCTGAGCCATGCGCCCTACATGGCACACGTGTTCAATCTGGTTGTCAAGCGGTTCCTGAAGTTGTCCACCCATCTGCAAGACATCCTAAAAATGGGCAGGAAACTTTGCATGCAATTCAGCCACTCGTATACCGCAAAGCACACCCTCCTTGAGCTACAGCGGCAGAACGGCATCCCCCAACATAGGCTGATTTGCGACGTTTCCACCCTTTGGACTTCCGCCCTCCATATGTTGGACCGACTATACAAACAGAGAAAGGCCATCAACGATATCTTGATGATGCAAGCGGATAGGAGTACTCCACTGTGTAACTTCGATGTCAGCCAGTGGCAGCTCTTGCGTGACACCTGCCATTTGCTTAGTCCCTTTGAGGATGCCACGTTATTTGTCAGTGCCAGGACTACAGGATGAACAAAGTCATTCCGCTGCTTCATGTCCTGGAACAGATGCTGTTAACAATGGCTGGTCAAGGGACAGGAGACGTGGCGACTCGATCTTACAGCCACATGAGTCCTGTGGGGGCTGAACTGGAAGAGGAGGAGAAGGGGAAGAAGGACATTGGATCACAGGCAATGTGTAGCCAAATGGATGGTTTTTCTACTCAGCTGACAGTACAGGAGTAGCAGGAGCAGCCAGAGGAGCTACAGGGCGATGAGGAAGACTAGATGGAGGACCCGGACACACTGTGGCAGTATGCAGTGGAGATGGAGACAGGGAGTCTCACCGAGTCACTTGCACAAATGACCTGCTGCATGCTCACTTGCTTGCGTAGTGACAGCCGAATTGTCACCATTCGGCAGAGGGATGACTTCTGGCTCTCCACCTTGTTGGACCCTCACTACCAGAATGGGGGCCTTTTTTTTACACCCACCGAAAGGGTTGACAAACTGAACTACTACAGAGACATCCTATGTAGTCAGTTGTAGTGATGAGCGGCAGGGGCTATATTCGAATTCGCGATATTTTACGAATATTTTGTAGAATATTCATCATATATTAGCTAATTTCGAGAATTCGAGATTATTTTCTGAAATGCGATAAATCGACAATGTAAAAATTGCGTAATGCGAATTCGTAACGTGAAACACAGGCGTGGGTCACTTTGGCTACATTTTTCAAGCTGGTTTAAGTTTCCTGAGACTGGAGAAAATGGTTGGCACTGCAGAACATTAGAATTGCTTTATATGTTGATAGAGTCAAGTGCTCCAATATATTTGCGATTGCGCTAAACATCAGTGATTAGAATATTTTTTCTCACTACGTGCAGCTCCACATTTTAGCAGGTCTGACTACAGTTTACTGATTGGTGCACTAAGTATTGTTGTGAACTTGATATTGCTTCCTGTTCATTGGCCCACAGGCAAGAAGCAGAGAGGTAACGTGTTCAGATGGAAAAAAAATGCTGAATATTTGATATAACGAATATATAGCACTATATTCTAAATATTTGCAAATTCTCAAAGTAGCGATATTCGCGATAAAAATTAGCTATTCGAATATTCGCGCTCAACACTAGTCAGTTGGCCGCTGCCTATCTGCGCCATCGTCCATCCTCTCACAGGTCTGACCAGGATGGCCTTTGTGTTCACGTTCCACTGCCATGGCTGCTGGGGAGGGGTGGGGTGGCAGGAGTAGTACCAGCTCCATCAGCAGCAGCCTGAGTCTACAGTCGCTGATGAGTAGCTTTATTCACCTGCATAGTGAAGAAACTACTCACCAGCAGCAGCTAGACCTGGAGCAGGACCTGAACCAACAGGTGGTGGCATACTTGGACAGCACAGTGCCACCCCACATTGAAGATCCGCTGGACGACTGGGTAGCCAAACTGGATTTGTGGCTGCAACTAGCAGAGTTTGCCCTGGAAAAGCTGTCCTGCCCGGACAGTAGTGTGGCATCAGAGCGGGTGTTTACTGCAGCGGGGACCATAGTTACCCCAAGGAGATCTCGCCTGTCTACCCAAAATGTGGAGAGACTAACCTTTGTCAAGATGAATCAGGTGTGGATCAGCCATGATTTCGAACCACCAATTCCTGATACATCAGACTAGATCATCCATGGTGCCATACCAACACTTTGATACAAGAGACCGGTTTCTTCTTATTACCTGCCTCAGCTACTACTTTGATGCTGCAACCCGCCTGATGCCATACATCTGATGCCAAGTGCTCCTTATTTCACCCACCTTCGTCAGCGGGTACTGGTATTGCCACCCACCGCCCCACTCTGTTACCAGGTCACTTTGTGGTCTCCTGATGCAGCTGCTGCTGCCATCTCCAGTCTATGTCACCTTGCCACTCTGTGGTATCCTCCTGATGCTGCTGCTACTGTCTTCTCCGCATTATGTCACCTTGCCACTCTGTGGTCTCCTCATGCTGCTGCCATCTCCACATTATGTCACCTGGCCACTCTGTGGTCTCCTCATGCTGCTTCCACCTCACTTTATGTCATAGGTCCACTCTGTGGACTTCTCATGCTGTTCCAACCCTCCCCACTTCATGACTGGTCCACTATTTTGGCTTTCCGCCTGGCTGACATCATCATCATCATCATCATTTATTTGACCTTTCTTCTGATCTGTCAGAAGGAAGGAAAAATGAGACGCACAACGGATCCCGTCTGTGTAGCAGCTGTAAGGCCTGTATGGTCCCATCAGAATTGGCTTATGATTTGGTAGCCAAAAGCAGGAGTGGGTAGAAAACACAGAAGACATGCAAATATTCTGTTCACGTGTCATCTCTGTTAGTGATAGCCTTGCCGTTCGCCCGGCGGTCGGTTTGCGGCGAACTTTGCGCATTCGCGATCCGCTGAACATGCGAACATATGGCGGTGTTTGCGCACGCCATATTGTTTTGCATTGCACCGAACTTTGACCCATGACACATCCATCAGGTGGGACAGGACAGCCAATTGAGATGTTTCAGCAGATGGACACATCCGCAACCCTATAATAGAACACGATCTGGCAGCCATTTTACATTATATGTTTTGCCAGTCTAGGGAGTGGTTGCATTTTGAAGCAGGGGCAGGCTGTTAGGAACTTAGGGACACCAAACGCTAGCTAATAAGGCCGCAAAAGTCCTTTTAAGGACTGGTAACATTGTGCTATCTATAGGTGTGATATACAGAGGGGTGTGATATACTTATAATATACTTTCTAACATAGAAAGTATATTATAATGCTTTTGTATGCTTCCAGAAAATACTGATTGAGGGTTATGATCTATCAGCTTCCGCAAAATAGTGGTAGAAGTTTTCCATATACCTGCGTCCACAAAATTACTGCTTGATGGTGATATACCAGCTTCAACTATCAACTGATTGGGTCCTGCCATATATTAGCTTCTACAAAATAATGGTAGAGGTTTTCCATATACCTGCGTCCACAAAATTGCTGCTTGAAGGTGATATACCTGCTTCAACTAACAAGTGATTGAGTCCTGCCATATATCAGCTTCCACAAAATAGTGGTAGAGGTTTTCCATATACCTGCGTCCACAAAATACAGATTGCGGGTTTTGATATACCTGCTTCAACTAATTGATTGAGGCCTTCCATATATCAGCTTCCACAAAATAGTGGTAGAGGTTTTCCATATACCTGCATCCACAAAATTCCTGCTTGAGGGTGATATACCAGCTTCAACTAACAAATGATTGAGTCCTGCCATATATCAGCTTCCACAAAATAGTGGTAGAGGTTTTCCATATACCTGCGTCCACAAAATTACTTCTTGAGGGTGATATACCAGCTTCAACTATCAACTGATTGAGTCCTGCAATATATTAGCTTCCGCCAAATAGTGTTAGAGGTTTTCCATATACCCGCGTCCACAAAATTACTGCTTGAGGGTGATATACCAGCTTCAACTATCAACTGATTGGGTCCTGCCATATATCAGCTACCACAAAATAGTGGTAGAGGTTTTCCATATACCTGCGTCCACAAAATTACTGCTTGATGGTGATATACCTGCTTTAAACTAACAAGTGATTGGGTCCTGCCATATATCAGCTTCCACAAAATAGTGGTAGAGGTTTTCTATATAACTGCATCCACAAAATTACTGCTTGAGGGTGTTATACCATCTTTAACTAACAACTGATTGAGTTCTGCCATATATCAGCTTCTACGAAATAGTGGTAGAGGTTTTCCATATACCTGCGTCCACAAAATACAGTTTCCGAATTTTGATATACCTGCTTCAATTAACTGATTGAGTCCTGCCATATATCAGCTTCCACAAAATAGTGGTAGAGGTTTTCCATATACCTGCGTCCACAAAATTACTGCTTGAGGGTGATATACCATCTTCAATTAACAACTGATTGAGTCCTGCCATATATCAGCTTCTACAAAATAGTGGTAGAGATTTTCCATATACCTGCGTCCACAAAATACAGATTCTGGGTTTTGATATGCCTGCTTCACCTAACAACTGATGAGGCTGCCATATATCAGCTTCCACAAATACTGCTCTTCTCTAGGGACTTTGGCACAGGGTCATTTTGAAAATGACAGGCAGAGGAAGAGTCAAGCCGTTCCGCAGGGGTCGGGCAGGTGCACCAGGCCGGAGCCTAAATGGGAAGTTGAAGAAGGTTCATGCGATTATGTCATCTTCAGGTGCGTGGCATTACATTTCCGAATGAGCCCATAACGGAGCGCCTGGACAATTTGCTGCTTTTCAGCCTGGACCCGGGTGCGGTCATAGCCCCTCACCAACATGCACTGCAGGATAAAGATGCAAGCATATAATCCCAATTTTATGGAATACAAGTATTGAAAATAAGTATTTGAAGGGGAAATATTAGATTTACTGTTACCGTTATAAGGTCGGATTGTATTGAGATTGTATGTGTGTGGGGTCTGAGCAATAGTATATTGGCCAGCTGAGCAGAGATGTACCTGTCTAGTAAAGTGACGGTACGGTATGGGGTGTAAAGCTGGTTCACGTCCCCGTGGTGCACCCTGGGTAACTCTAAATGAACCAGCAAATACTGGCGGTTAGACAAAGAAAGCTTTGTATGAGTAATGACCAACAGGACAAAAAAATCTAATCTATAGCCTATGTTTGTGTGTGTTTGTGTGGGGGTATATAGTGTGCAACAGGAAAATGAATGTGCAATGTGCATGTGAGAGATATTTCTATGCTGTCCATACGTACATGCTACAGACATAGTGCTGTGATGTCACAATACTTAGTGCACCAATCAGTAATATCTACTGATAAAAAGTGAAGTTGCAGATATGGCGAAAAAGATATTCGCATCTTAAGTGGCTATTTTCACAATTGCAAATATTTTATAACACTCTATCTGCATATAAAGCGATTGGTCTGACATGCATGTGAAATGTAATTAAATACACTGGTGTATTGTGAAATTACTTAGTGATCCGGAGTTCTTCCTCACTGTCGCGAAAATTGCTTCCAACCATCTATTCCAATCGCATCAAACTTCGGGTAGTTCAAACCAATTGCTAGACTAGGCCACGCCCTTTTTGCTCATGCGCATAATTCGAAATTTAACTATGCAGTTTTTGCATTGAAAAAAAAATGAACGGAGATAGCTGCACACTTGTATACAGCAAATCAAAAGGAAATCAAGTTTTTCTAGGGACCTGAAGGTTTTCCAGGTTCGCCTGCTATTAAAGTCAATGGGCACGATGCGTCCCGGCCGATGTTCGTCCGTCACTAATCTCTGCTTTACATCCACTCCTGTTTTTTTTTTTTTTGGGCTTTAGCAATACTGATGTAGTATTAAACAAATGCTGACCGAGTGAAGGCGTATGTTCCACAGACAGGATCCGTTTTTTGTGGGTTATTGTTCTGACAGATCAGAGGAAGGGCAAATTAATCAGTGACGCCAACACAAACTTACTATTTAGAAAAGACAAAGGTAATAGTGGCTCACTATGCCTTTAACAAAGGAGTGGTGCTACAAAGCCCTGTTGGTCCAACCAACCAACGTAATAGTAAATAAAAAAAAGTTAAAGATTGGGCTGAGCACTCAAATACTGGAATACTGCATGTATAAGGTCATAAATTATTTATTCTCTGCAAAGCATACACAATGAAAACAATATAAAACTGACATATATAGCAAATACGGACATGAAATAAATTCTGCATAAAATGGATCCAATTAAATGTGGCGATATAATGCAATAGGATATCAGTTGATCCTCTCACATGAAGGGGTTAAATGCATGTAGTAGTAGAATCAGCAGGTTTGGTGTGTGTATCCACCCCAGGTTATATTGATGAGTGTGTATACACCTCAAGTTCAGTTTGCCAGTGTCATTAATAGATTAATCGACAGGTGTGTTCCTCCACCTGCAGGAATATACCCACTCTATTCCAAGACAAATTGGTAAAAAATGAAGCGGTCATAGGTAATCTGTAAAACAATCCTAAATTAGGCGATATGGCAGAAAGGTTTGCGGTGTATATGTGGCGTCCCACTATACCGCACTGCCTAAAACGCCTTTTACCTTTCCGGACGGCTTCTATTGCTGTAAGTGTCCTGAAAGGCCTCGTGACTGCCCAAATAAGTGAAGTGTGCAGTGATTCTAAGAGCGACGCGTGTTATCTGCATGTCATATGAACTCATAGTATTATTTCACTACCAAAGCAGATTCCCTATGCGTGTTACTGCAAGGCACAGTGTTCTACACCGCTATAAAGGATTTCAGCAGCCAGGAAATAGCAGTTTTTTTAATGCAATTAACCGCAAAAATATTCACAAAAAATTTGGCGAACCGGCAAATAATTTTTTTTTTTTATTCGCTCATCTCTAATTATGGCCTCTAATTGCATCTTTGGAAAAGTGACCGGGCGGGGGCACCAACCATTTGATTACGATTAATGCAAGTGGGGTTGTCATTCGCAGGCACCCTCACTCCATTGATATTGTGAGTTACAGTGTATAAGTCTTTTCCCGCACAAGCACAGTCCTATACGTGTACATGCAAACTCCTGTATTGTGTGGACTGCGTAGGGGAAAAACTACAAACAATGTACATTTCCTATAGTTCATAATTCTACACACAAATTTTTTTTTGTGCTTTTTACCCTTCTCATAATCACCTAAGATGACATGTGCTTTAGTTTTAAAATATTCCGACATTTGAGGATTGCTGAACTTGCAGTACAGATTACAACTCCAACATTAACATTTCCTTTTTCCCTCTTCCCCTTCATATAACATGATACACCAAATATCATGGATCTGGTTCAACATCTGATAGGATCGGAATGAAGTTAAAGGTTACATCATTTTCTGACTGTGTTACAAATCAAATACACTAAAACATAGTTAAATGACAAGCAAAATTAATTATATCAATTAACTGAAAATAAATGTTTAGAGGGTTGTGAAAGATTTCTGGTTTTGGTCCAAATTTCCAATTATTGCTAAATGCAAATTCTAAATCAAACTTTTTCTACATTTTGCTAGCTTGACCTTTTCATTTCTCATGGAGCTTTTGGCATAATGTCATCCTACCTAACTACTAAAGCAAAGTTACTGCAATTACAGAACTTAGAGCGTTTGCCTAAAGTTATTAACTAATTTTGGGGGTAGATAAATCGGCAAATTGATTTTAGTGATAAAATATGAAATTGTCTGTTTTCCATTGCCAGCAATTGATACAAATGTGTCTTATGAAGTGAACAAGGAAACTGTAGTAAAGATGTAGCAGTGCGGATTTTGTCTCAGCACAACTCCATACTCCATGTCACCCCCTTTTATTTTTTACAGACTATGCATTTTCAACAAACTTGTAAATAACGACTTCAGAAATTTCCCAATACTGTTGTACCATCCTGGCTACAAATTTTTCTACTGCTCCCCTCTCCTACAAAAGGTCTTCTTTGTAAGATTTGCTCAGACTTACTTCTTAGTAAAGAATTGGACATGGACACATCTTGTGTTCCTTCAAAATGTTGACTAGATGGTATAGAACCCCTGATTTTGTTGGGAAAAAATAAACTTGCCGCCGTGTAATAAGTACTGCGCTCTCACATCTGATTGTTGTGCCTACTTGTTCAACCCTTCTGGAAGGAAATCAAAACTTTATGTAAACAGATCACTAACTGTTCACTAGCTCTTACTCCAACACTTGCCCCTCTTTGGCTACCATCAGGAAGTTTTTACCAGAAACAGAATGATCTGCTTACTCACTTGATCACAGCAGCCAAATTGATCATTCCTTTACATTGGAAATCTCAGGAGCCACCAACTGTTCAAAACTGGATGGCCAAGATAAACTTTAATTGTAGAATGGAGGACCTGCATAAGCACGACAAGTACTGTACCTGACATTTAGGTCCCCGTGGTTGACCTGCCACTATCTACAGTATATGCAATCTTCTTTGGTGCAATTCACTAGTCTGCTAGGACAGATATCCTGAAACCTGCCTTGGTCTTTTGCACTTACTTCACACCTATTTTAGAGATGGAGATGCCTGCCCCCTCTCTTTCCATTCACTTTCTCAGGCAACAGAAGATACAATCTGCCTATCCTTAACTTGATGGCCTTGATTTCATGTGAGGTGTACTTCTTATTGGATGTAATTTTCATTCTATACCTATGGGAACTTTGTAATTAGTTATTTATTATTGCTTTAAACATGATCTTTACGGCAATTAGTTTATTATTCCATCCACATACAGGTCCTGAGTGCCCGTGGTGTGATGACTAATGCCTTTGTATCATTATGATGGTTAATGTTTTTGCATGAAATCAGATTTGCAAAAAATAAAATATGCAACCTGTGGTTTATCATACAGATAGCATTGGATGCTTTATCTACATATCTTGGGGGTATGATTAGAGGCATTCTCAGGACTTTGAAAAAATCCAGCAGCCTTCTGTTGTGGGAAGATAGCCTGGTCAGTACTTAATCCTCCGTCAGGCCACCAGTTCCACTACTGGGTGCGGGCTCTTCCACTCAGGTCCCTACTGGATGTGTTACTGAGTTTTCCTGTTCATACTGCAAATGAGGCTGAGTAGAAAGACTCGGGAACACATCTGGTAAAGCCCTGAGTGGAAGAGCTTGCCTATGCATTGCTATGCTTAAAGGGGTTATTCAATGTCTAAAACATGTCCCTAAATGCCTGGGCCCCTCATATAGATTATACTTACCTCGCTCCCCGGCACCCGCATAACATCTGATCCCTGCACGGCCGATGCTGCATCTCCCATAATGCTAGGGAGGCTTGTCCCCATCGTGGCCTGCTTTTGGCTGCTATCCCCATTGCAGGATGTTTTGATCGGCGTGACAGGGAGATGCAGCGGCGGACGTGCGCGGAACAGGAGCGACGTGGCTGCTAGGGGATGGGGTAATTTTAATCTGTATGAGGGCCCCAGGAATTTGGGGACATGTTTTAGACATTGAATAACCTCATTAAGGGATTTTACCATAAACATA